>NC_058410.1:16592106-16797941 GCF_002201575.2 Neomonachus schauinslandi | reverse complement strand
AAGAAAGAAAGAAAGAAAGAAAGAAAGAAAGAAAGAAAGAAAGAAAGGAAGAAAGAAAAAGAAAATTAGATACTCATCTAGTGCCATTCCGCTCTTTCAAGGGTTGACTTCCATTCAGAATCTGCCTGCTCTTGGTTCCACTCAGTATCTTTAGGTGGCTGTTTGTGTATTTTCCCCAGAGTTTATAATAGTTCTATGGGGTAAAGTCAATCCATTAGGAGCTTACTTGATCACAGTAGAAGCAGAATCCAGTTATCTTTCAGGTACATCATTTGGATGTTACTTTAGCTAATAAACTTGAAGGACCAGAATGAAATCAAAGAGTACAGTTAGAAAGTTATTGCAGTAATTCAGGCAAGAGCTGATGAGGGCCTCAACCAGAGTAGTAACAATGGGGCCGAAGATGATGAATTAGAGAAAAATGCACAAGGTAAAGTAACTGAGTTTCATGACTGATTGCATGGGAGATGATCAAAGTACAAAATGACCTCCTTAAATTGTTTTGCAAATCAGATTATACACTAATATAAATTCTATACTAATTAGGGTGTAAGTTCAGCAACAGTAACCAATGGGAGATTTTATATGCAGGTGCACACACACACACACATACACACACACAGAGTTTTGTTTTCCTTTTTTCTAACATTCTGCAGTTTATCAGTCCAGCCTGGACAGACAGCCCCACACCACAATATCTTTCAGGTAACCAGGTTCTTTTTTTTTTTTTTTTTAAGATTTTATTTATTTATGAGAGAGAGAACACGAGTGGGAGGGGGGTGGAGAGGGACAAGCAGACTCCCTGCTGAGTGGGGAGCCTGAGGCAGGGCTGAATCACAGGACCCTGAGATCATGACCTGAGCTGTAGTCAGACGGTTAACTGACTAAGCCACCCAGGCGCCCTCAGATAACTACATTCTACTCATTTTGTTGATCCACCACCACTAAGGTGTTTCCCTAGTTTTCATGGTCAATATAAAGTCACCACTCTGTCCATGTTCCATCCTGTGGGGAAGAGGGAAAGAGCACGTGGAGGGCAAGCAATATCAACCTTAAGTGTATATCACATATGCTCGCATCCCAAGGGCCAAGATTTAGTCATGTGGCCACACTTAATTACAAGGGAATATGAGAAACATGGGCTCTAGCAGGGCAGTCAAAATTTGGACAGGGATGGGGGCTCTATTCACAAAAGAATTAGAGGATGGACGCTGGGGAACAAGAGCAGCTAATGTCATTAGTCAACCACTCTGGGAACTAAGTACTCATGAGAACCCCTTTTTCACCACAGAAGAAATTTAACCCTTCTCCAGGGTAAACAAGTCGAAGTTCCACCCAGATTCTGAATCTGGCAGTATGTCTAGGATCTCTGGATCTTAAGTAGGAAGCCGGAGAGACGAGGTATTAGGGACGACAATAACTGCCTATGTTTCAGACATAAATTTGACAGCTTTCCTCTACCCTTCACACACATAAGCAGATACATTTTTTTGTGTGTTTCGTTTTGGCATAACAAAATAGAGTCACAAGCATGCCAAATGTGGGTCTACAGTGTAGTATAATGAATCACAGGAATAATGCAACTTGCATCAGCTATACAACGGCCTCATGTAGACCAAGTATAATTTTATAAGGAAGTGCAAACAAGAGGAAAAAGGAAACTAAGAATGATGGTAATGCTTGAAAAAGGAAAAGCAATACAAAACTAAAAATGTGTTCATCCATGTGAAGTTGATTTAAGATAGAGCATCAATATATATATTTTCTCTGTCATGTGATAAAGGATTGTAAATGAACGAAAACAGATTAGCCAGCAACTACATATTTTAAAATTTTAAAGCAGACTCAAAGGGCGCCTGAGTGGCTCAGTCGTTAAGCGTCTGCCTTCAGCTCAGGTCATGGTCCCAGGGTCCTGGGATCGAGTCCCACATCGGGCTCCCTGCTTGGCAAGAAGCCTGCTTCTCCCTCTCCCACTCTCCCTGCTTGTGTTCCCTCTCTCACTGTCTCTCTGTCAAATAAAATATTTTTTAAATAAATAAATAAATAAATAAATAAAGCAGACTCAAATGATACTAAATGAGTCTGATAATTAGAAAGGTTTAATTCTGTGCTAATCTAAAGGAAGCCTTTAACATGAAATATTTATTGTACTTATGTTGGGCAAAATGAAAACATTTTACTGGGTTACACTAACTCTCCTCAGTTTGCCTTAACCCTATTATCATTAGTTATATATATTTTAATTTTAAAACACTGAATTTTTAATCATAAATTATCTCTGAGGAAAAAAGATTAAAATATATTTTTGAAAATGAAAATCAATATACGTTAAGTGCCTTGATAGTCAGCTTTCCACACATAATTGAAAGATCTGATTTTCTTTTTTATTATTATCCCAGCAAATGTTACACTAGAGAAAATGATTGGGAAAATACAAATAGAGTCATTAAAAACACAGGCTGATTATTCATATCTACTACATTCAGAAGTATGCAAAACAATTTAGTTATATTGCAAAGCTGTAATTCCTTTTCCTAACAAAGCATTATTTTATAAAACTGTAGTGTTGTATTGATTCAATTTTAATACAAAATACTTATATATACAATACAATATAAAAGTAAACTGTGGGACAGTGCCTTCCACAAAGGGATATATTAAGGCGCTTTACAAATATACTAATATATTGACCCAAATTATTTTTTGCTTTAGATTAAAACAAACAGGCTAAATAAATGTTTCACTTTAAATACCAAAGGGATTTTGTTTATTTTTGTTTATTAAAGAAAAATTTCTAAAGTACCTTAGGTAACAGCAGCAGCAATATCTAAAACTCCTCCCACTGTATTCTCTAATTTCTAACATATTATTAAGTCAGAATAAAACATTTTCACTCACAGTTTTGCACTTTGCAACAGCAGAAGGTAATAACTTTTTTAAAAAGTCAATCTCAAAGTGACTTCTTAGTCATACATTCTATAGTTCCTATTACAAATAAGGTAGAAAAGATACAGCAATAGGGCCTGCCTTAGATGTCACTGGACAATACATAATAGTATCTACAATTACATAATTATAGAACACATTTTATAAATACTATTGATATACATAAAAAGGGTAAGTATAAGAAAGACAGCAAGTTTTTTAATAAGTGGAAAATTATTTGAAAAAGAAAACACGTATAACCAATGTTTTCACTCTATTTCAACTGAAAGCATATAGGTTTTTTCATGTTGTTCTCATCTTTTTGGTCAGGAAGCACCAGATTCTGTGCTCTAAAAACTGGATATGTTTGGGAATAAGACAGCTAATAAGTATATCCAAACTGTTAAAACTGCAAATATCAAACTGCTTTACATAAACAGCAAAAGCTTATGTTGTCAGAGGAAATTTTAAAAGAACACAAAATTTGTAGTGTCAACACAGATTTTGCGGGGAGGGTGGGGGAAGAGAAAGCACCTTAGTTTTCCTACAACATAAATGTAACAAAGTTGGTTTTGTACTGCATTGCACCACAATCCAGAAGTAAAACAACCAAATGGAAATTTCACTAAATCTGACTGAGAAAACCCAAAGAGCCACAGGGATATCTTAAAATTTGAGTACTGAACTAAAAATTCTTGAACTACTTTGTTTGGCATAGGATTTTACAGCACTAATCAAATGTTCCATGAAGTGAAGACTGCCAACTCATTATGGTGCCTTTTCTTACAACTCTCTGATTAGCAGTCCTTCAGAAATATTTCCGTTATCAAGCCTGTAACATGCCAAACATCTATTTCAATGCCCTCAAGAGTATGTTTAGAATGTCTTAGTGCTGTACCAGCAAGAGAGAGGCATTCCTAGGGATATCTTAATACATGGTACAGGCTTTTCCCATCACAAATTATCAGTGTTTATACAAGATGTGCGAATCTGAGTACTAATCAGTAAATTTAAAGCAAAGTTCTTAGTTTAATATATCAGCGTTCTTACAGGACAGAGGTCCTTAACCAAGTTTGTGAGTTTTCAACATGTCCAGAATTCCTAAGACTGCATGCGGCATTATATATGTGTGTGTTGATGTGTATTTTTCTGGGAAAAGAGTCCCCACCTTTCATCAGATTCTCAAAAAAACCCAATGAACCCCAAAAACCCGTGGTTTACAAGCTGAGCTCTGAGAGGGACACCTAGAGAAAGGTGGGAAGTGTAAGCTAATAAGTCTTTGTTGCCCGTCCCAGTTCAACCGGAACAGCTTTGCCTTTAATTTTACTTACACATGTGACTTCCACTAGCTTTTTTCTATTAGTTTGATAATCACTAAAATTATGCCTCTTCTTATCCAGACATACAAAATTTTGATAAAACAATTCCCCACCAGTGGAGCTTAAAGAAAAGGAAGTAAAATACAAATTTTACTTATGTCAGAAAAGAGCCCTTTTCCCCTTCCTAAAAGAGAAGCTAAATGTATTTTGGTATGAAACCACAAGTGTTCTTAAAACCTAAACATTATATATAATAGGCATGCTGAAAAACGTATTATTTAACCTTAAATTAAGTTAGGAGGATTTGAATTTTCTGCTAAGACCACTATGTAACTTTTTCTAATTACTAACGGCCACCTTAATTAAGAATTAAATAATAATTAATTTTTTCACCAGTTAACCTGTCTATAGGTAAAATATGGCCAAATAGCCAGATTTCCTTTGCCATAACAATCCATGTATACAGCACTGTTCTGAAAGAGGAAACGTGTAACATTACTGATGACATAACCAAAACTGTCACTACAAAGAAAAAGTAATTTTCTAGGGAGTACCCACAAATACATTTTCTAATTAAAGTTTCATATGAAACTGAAAATAATCTCTCTGCTTAGGATGGTAGAAACTTTAAAAAAAATTTAGAAGTAAAATTATGGAAGAAGGTTAGCATTCAGTACTGTGAATTTTGACTTATGGCAACTTTGTTCCCTTTTAAAAACTAGAAGCAGCATTAAAAAATACCGGTATAGAAGGAAAAATAGTAGTGCTTTGCTTCTTTTAAAGCCAGTAATTCATGAGAAATAAATGCTAGAAGATTAAATATTCCACAGAGGGGGAAAAAAAAAACCCCAGATAATCTGCATTATTTTTTCTTCTGATGAACATACTATTTCAACCCTGTATTTCTCAGTTCCAAATGTAAATTATCAGATTATCATTAGCCTAGGAACACTCATCACCATCATGGCTTTATTTCTATAGCTTATTTGCACCAAAAACAAGGTTATGGGGTTTAAAAAAAAAAAAAAAGAGCTCTTTGAATGTGGGGTACATTTCATATTTGGTTAAAGCAAGATAAAACTAAACCTGTCTTTCAAAAAAGTTTCAAACACTCTTGTCTTTTAAAATTATTTAGTGTATGTACAAATAGATACCAGGCTTCTCCTTTTAAACAAAGCACTATTTTTTTAAGTACTTTAAGTACCAAGAACTGACTATAATATTCAGTTCATAATTTACTTTATAACAATTTTTTCTAAATTACTGATTAAAAAGGCTGGAATAAATTAACATTTTAAAAAAATTTTCCATAATTTAGGAACATAAAATATTGTACACAGAGCACTCATACATAGCTCTGTCACATTTGCATAATTTTACTCTTGGAGCCTCAAAAAACTCTGCGTTTCAGGTCTTTTTGCAAATCCTCATTACAATAATTTCCTAGTGTGTTAAACATATACTAGATCACGATTTTTGATCTCTGAGCCTGTGTGATGATCATCTTCATCTGACTGTTGCTCTGAGCCTTGTGAATTAATATATTCATATTCAATAGGCTTTGGATAATTATATGGGTAGCCATTGTCATCAAAAAACCTCCGAAAGGTAAATTCATAGAAAGCATGTTCAGGGTGCTTTCCATTTTTATACCATCCGTTGAGAGTGTCGTTTACATTTTCTTCCTCATTATCATCACTCCATAACTTATCAGGATCAACAGGATCAAAATTTGATGTATCTGTTGGGTGTGTGATTTTAGGAATATATGAAGCCGATTGCTGTCTCAGGTCACTGGAGAAATCGATTGTTTTAAAAAATGGATGAGCTTTTATTTCATCAGCCCCATTCTTGCCTAAGCGATCTTCTGGTCCTCGGCAAAGTTTAATAATAAGATCAGACGCTTCAGGACTCAGCTTAGCTTGAGGTGGAATGTGAAGAGATGTCTGCCAGTTAATAACCTTCAAAGAGGATTTTTAGAAATTAGGAGGGAAGAGATAAATAAGAAAAACAAAAATTTCCTCCAGGTTTTATACCAAAAAGTTTTACCAGACTATTCGCATCTTTAAAAAGAAATCGCATGGTATTTTGCCTTCCTTACCTTTAATAATAAATGAATCAGTGGTGGGAAATAACCTTTCCTTCCATTCCCTCCACTCCAGGCAACTTATACTCACATTACAAGACTCAATCATTTTAAGTTTTAGCTCCCCTGTTAAGCTCTTCTACCTATGGCAAAAACGACTCTACTGTGCCTCCCATTCTATGTATTTACTATTACCATAGTATCTTTAATACTTTGTGGCACCTATTTATGTCTGTGTCCTTCTACCACAGAAAAAATTCCATAAGGCTATACACCATGTTTTGTCTTTGTATTTCTCAGTGCCTGGCAAGTTGCCTGGCACATAATGAATAGATGTTCAATAAGTATTTATTCTGGGGGTGCCTGGGTGGCTCAGATGGTTAAGCATCTGCCTTTGGCTCCCAGGTCATGATCCCAGGATCGGGCCCATCAGGCTCCCTGCTCAGCGTGGGGCCTGCTTCTCCCTCTCCCTGTCCCCCTGCTTGTGCTCTCTCTGCCTCTCTCTCAAATGAATAAATAAAATCTTTAAAAAAAAAAAAGAGAAATATTTATTCTGGCTTTGAATAAAACAGAATGAGGGAGAGAGGGAAGGAGGAAGGAAAGAAGGAAGGAAAGAAAGAGAGGGAGGGAGGAAGGGAAGGAAGGTAGTAGGTAATGAAGAAATATTTGTTACTACTGAGTTTTGAAAGTTCTTTTTATAGTCTAGATACAGCCCTTTCTGGGAAATGTGATCTGCAAATATCTTCTCCCAAGCTGTAGCCTGTCTTCATTGTTTTGACTGTGTTTTGTTTAGTTTTTAAAGACTTTATTTATTTGAGAAAGGGTGTGCATGACCGTGCACGTGCATGCCGAGGGGGATGGGGGGGGGCCTGCAGGGCAGGGGGAAGAGCAGAGGGAGAGGGCGGGGGAAAGAATTTCCATCAGACTCCTAGCTGAGCGTGGAGCCCAACACAGAGCTCAATCTCATGATCCTGAGGATCATGACCTGAGCTGAAACCAAGTCAGACGCTCAACTGACTGAGCCACCCAGGTGCCCCTTGACTGTGTCTTCTGTATACTGAAAGTTTTAAGTTTTGATAAATTCCAATTTCTCAACTTTTTCTTTTATGGATCATGATTTTGGTGTCATTTCTAAGTATTCTTCATCTAACCCTAGGCCATAAAGATTTTTGCCTATGTTTTCTTCTAAAAGTATTATTGCTTTATGTTTTATCTCTAGATCGATGATCCATTTTGAGTTAATCTTTGTGTAAGGATGAAGTTTACATTGAGTTTCAGTACTTCTGTATATGGCTGACCAATTTTTCCTATATCATTTGTTGAAATACTATTCTTTCTCCACTTGCACCTTGTCAAAGATCAAATGGTCATATTTGAGTGGTTCTATCTCTCCATTCTCTATCCTGTTCCTGACACTTGATTTACGTTTGTGTCCCTTTGCCAGTATCACCCTGTCTGGATTACTGTAAGTCTCAAAATCAAGTTGATTCCTCTTTCTTTTTAGTTTATATTTAAATGAATAAATAAATATTAAATAAATATTAAGTAATATTAAATAATAAATATTTATTTTTAAGTAGGCTCCATGCCCAGCGTGGAGCCCAATGTGGGGCTTGAACTCACAACCCTGAGATCGAGACCTGAGCTGAGATCAAGAGTCAGACACTTAACTGAGTCACTCTGGCAGCCCCTTTGTTCCTCTTCTTTTTTTTTTAAGATTTTTTATTTATTTGACAGAGAGAGAGAGCACAAGCAGGCGGAGTAGCAGGCAGAGGGAGAGGGAGAAGCAGGCTCCCTGCCGAGCAAGGAGCCCGACGCGGGGCTCGATTCCAGGACCCCGGGACCATGACCTGAGCCGAAGGCAGTTGCCTAACCAACTGAGCCATCCAGGCGCTCTGTTCTTTTAAAAAATTGTTTTCATTATTCCAATTCCTTTGTCCATCCATATACATTTTAGAATTGGCTCATCTATGTCTACAAAAATTAGAACAGAATTGGGCGCCTGGGTGGTTCAGTTGGTTAAGCGACTGCCTTCGGCTCAGGTCATGATCCTGGAGTCCCTGGATCGAGTCCCGCATCGGGCTCCCTGCTCGGCAGGGAGCCTGCTTCTCCCTCTGACCCTCCCCCCTCTCATGTGCTCTCTCTCAAATAAATAAATAAAAAATCTTAAAAAAAAAAATTAGAACAGAATTAAATCTACAGATGTTTTTGGAGATAAGTGATAGCTTTACTATGTTGAGTCTTTCAATCTATCAACATGGCATGTGTCTGTATTTATTAAGATCTTTCTTGATTTCTTTCATTAGAGTTTGTAGCTTTCAGCATACAGATCTTGTTCATGTTTTATTAAATTTATACCTACATATTTCAATTTGGGGAAGCTTCTATAAATGGTACTGCTTTTAAATTTCAGTTTCTGGTCATTTATTGCTTGAATACAGAAATACAATAGATTTGTATGTATTACCCTTATATCCTAGGACCTTGCTAAACTCACTTAGTAGTTCTATGGGTTTTTTCATAAATTCCCCGGGATTTTCTTTTTCTTTTTCTTTTTTTAAGGTTTTATTTATTTATTTGACAGAGAGAGCACAAGCCCCAAGGATATCTGTTCTTACCAGTCTTATTAAGCATAGTTCTGGAAGCCTTAGCCAGTATAATATAGCAACAAAAGAAATAAAAGGCATACAGATTACAAAGAAAGAAAAACTTCCCCTATTCAGAGATCATGACATAATTTTCTATATATTTTCTATAAAATCCCAGGGAGGGGGAGCCTGGGTGGCTCAGTCAGTTAAGTGTCCACCTTAGGCTCAGGTCATGATCCCAGGGTCCTGGGATTGAGCTCTGCATAGGACTCCCTGCTCTGCAAGGAGCCTGCTTCTTCCTCTCCTTGCTGCTCCCCCTGCTTGTGCTTGCTCTCTCTAATAAATGGGTAAAATCTTAAAACAAAAAACAAACAAAAAAACCCCCAAATATCCTTGCCTTGTTCTTTTATTTTTTTAAAGATTTTATTTATTTATTTTAGAGAAAGAGAGAGAGAGAGCAGGAGTGGGAGGGGTGGAGGGGAGGGAGAGAGAATCTCAAGCAGACTCCATGCTGAGCCTGGAGCCTGACGCGGGGCTTGATCCCAGGATCCCAAGATCATGACCTGAGCTGAAACCAAGAATCAGATGCTTAACCAACTGTGCCATCCAGGTGCCCCATCCTTGTTCTTGATTTTAAGGAGAAAGCATTCAATTTTTCACACAGACACACAAACACACACACACATTTTTATATACATATATATATATATACATTTTCATATATACATATATTACAATGAAAGTGAAATAAAGACACTTTCAGACAAAATAATCTGAACTAAACCTGAGGGAATGCATTACCAAAAGACCTATACAAAAGAAATCTAGGGGTGCCTGGTGGCTCAACTGGTTAGGCAACCGACTCTTGATTTTGGCTCAGGTCATGACCTCGGGGTCCTGGGACTGAGCTCCGTGTTGTGCTCCAGGCTCAGCGCGGAGTCTGCTTGGGATTCTCTCTCCCCCTCTCCCATTGCCCCTACCCCCGGCTCGCGTGCACACGCTCTGTCTCTCTCTCAAAAATAAATAAATAGGGGTGTCTGGGTGTCTCAGTTGGTTAGGCATCTGCCTTCGGCTCAGGTCACGATCCCAGGACCCTGGGATCATGACCTGAGCCGAAGGCAGACGCTTAACAACTGAGCCACCCAGGCACCCCTGAAATAAATAAAATCTTAAAAAAAGAAAGAAAAAATATAAAGGAAGTTATTTTTATCTTACTTATTTTTAAGTAGGCTCCACACCCAACAAAAGACCAACATGGGCTCAAACCCACAAGCCTGAAATCGAGACCTGAGCTGATATCAAGAGGTGGACACTTAACCAACTGAGCCATTCAGGTGGCCCAGAAGTTTTAAATATAGTATATTAAATGCAATAAAGAAGTAGTTACAACTTAGGGGGAAGCATCATAGAAGAGATAACTTCAGATACTTAAAGGATGATTAAGAATGAGTTAGTTTAGTAGTTAACCATGTTTAAGAAAGTGGGGAGGGTTGTGGAAGATGGGAAAGAAAGAAGGACATTTCAGACAGAGGAATGGTATGGACAAAGGAAAAGAGGGTAAATTTGGATTTTAATCCATGCACATGGGAACCACTGAAGGGGTTTTAATGGGACTGTTTATGGTCCAAATCAAGGGCAACTTCTCATTTAAGTGCCAGAGGTAATTTCAAGTGGAGATACATACTTTGTTTGTAGTTTGGGGGTAGAATGTGCATGGAAGGTAACAAAGCCAGGAGCCAGAAGGTGACAAAAAATAAATTAGGATAAATCTGCAAATAGTACTAAAGACTTCCATGAGAATGAGTGAGGGGGAATATAATAGTATGACAACAGTAGGATGATGCAGAGTAAAATGCACCTGTGGAATTTTAGTGGCTTCCTATAACCTTACAAGTTCATTTTTTTTTTTTATATAACTCTATCCACAATGGGGGCTCGAACTTACGAACTCATGACCCCAAGATCAAGAGTCACATGTTCTATCAACTGAGCCAGCCAGCAACCCCCTTACAAGTTCATTCTTAAATTCCAAATTAAGATGCTCTAAGTAAAGGACTGCTAAAAGTCTGTGATATAAGGACTTTGTGACAATTCTTTGGTATAGATTCTATCTTACCTTCATTTGTGTTTCTAATGGTGTTTGTGCCAAGAAAGGCGGCTGTCCCACCAGCATTTCAAAAAGAATTACACCAACACTCCACCAATCACATAACTGTGTATAGCCTAAAATAAGATACCAAAGTTATAGTATACAAAGTTATAGTTTCTACAGCTTATGCTGTAGAAATTAGTATTTTTACTATAAACCTGAAAAATAAGCCACATGCTAATTTAAGTTTCAGATGGTTTAAAGGACTATTGAGATATTATGAAACTAATGTTTTACCTGTTCGTAACAACACTTCAGGTGCAATGTAATTGGGAGTCCCAACCAATGAATGTGCAAGACATCGCTGGTGCTGGCGTGCAGCTCTCCGCTCTAGTGGCTTCAATCTATCTCCACATCGACAGTTAGAGGGGTCACCCCACTCATTACTGAAATCCATACTATCTTGCCGTGGATGGTCACCTGTGTAGTAAATAGGTAAGTAAATAAAAGCATCAAGAACAAGAGTGTACCTAAAGCCTGTTTCATCTTTTAGCACCATGGTTTAGAGTTAATAAACTTTTCTTTTGACAAACAATGTATGCCTATCATTGATGGTATTTATTACTGACTAGAGCCTGTGCTCTGAGATATCAATAGGACAGGTTTTAGTGTAAGATTCAGTAATTTACTCAATGTTAAATGATGATAATCAAAGTCATGAGTAGGCAGGATCAGGAATCTGTTATTCAGATTGCTCCCCATTACTAATCTGAACGAAGTTTCAAACAAATTACATCAGTGTTTCATTCACTCAACAAATGATAAGGATAAATAAGAAAGATAAGGTTCTTCTCTCAGGTAGCTTCTCTGTATGGGACAAACACAACCAATACATATGTAAGAAAGAGAATGATGCATCCCATTCGGAGAATCAACATAGGGTGATATGACAACTATACCAGGGTGGCTCAAGAAGACTGAGGTGACATTTGTAAAAAACAAGAAAGACTCAACCATTTGAAAACCAGGGCAAGGCATTCTACACAGAAACAGTAACAGAGCAAAGACCAGTGCGGTTAGTAAAGGAGAGAATGGTAGACAACAGAGTGGGAGCCAGTGTACATGGGTTTTATAAGCAAAAGAAATGATTTGCCTTTTACTCCAAATACAGTGGGAAGACAGCGGAGTTTGATGGAAGAAAATGACAAGATCTGATTTATGTTTAAAAAAGAAAACACTAACTGCTGTGTAAAGACTAGTTTATAGGGAGGACAAATGTGAAGAGAGACCAGTTCAGAGGCTATTGCAGTTAAACTTGGACTATGACTGGGGCGCCTGGGTGGCTCAGTCGTTAAGCATCTGCCTTCAGCTCAGGTCATGATCTCAGGGTCCTGGGATGGAGCCCTACATCGGGCTCTCTGCTCAACGGGAAGCCTACTTCCCTCTCTAGCTGTTTCTCTGTCAAATAAATAAATAAATAAAATCTTACAAAAAAAAAAAAAAAACCAACTTGGACTATGATGGTAATAGCTGAGACAGAGAAAAGTGAACAGATCCAGGGTATTTTTAGAGGTGGAACAAGCAGGATTTATTGATGGACTGGATGTAGAGGTGTGGAAGAAAAAGAATCAAGGATAACTTAAGTGGGTGGTAGTAGTGCAATTTACTAAAATGGGGAAGACTGGAGGGGGAGAAATTAAGAGTTGTTTATTGGTAACGTTAAGTTTGAAAGGCCCATTAGAAACACATATGCGGCGCCTGGGTGGCTCAGTCAGTTGAGCATCTGACTCTTGGTTTCGGCTTACATCATGATCTCAGGGTCCTGGGATCGAGACCTGCATTGGGCTCCATGCTTAGCACGGGGTCTGCTGGAGTTTCTCTCCCTATGCCCCTCCCCCTGCTTGTGCACTCTCTCTCTAAAATAAATAAATAAATCTTAAAAACACACCACACACACACACACACGAAAGGGAAGAGGCCATTTCTAAAGAGAAATTTGGAAGTCGCTGATATGAGATGGCATTTAAAGCCATGACTGGCAGCACCTGGGTGGCTCAGTCGGTTAGAAGTCTGCCTTCAGCTTGGGTCATGGTCCCAGTGTCCTGGGATCCAGCCCCGCATCAGGTTCTCTGCTCAGCAGGGAACCTGCTTCTCCCTCTCCCTATGTCTGCTGCTCCCCCTTCTTGTGCTCTCTCTGTGTCAAATAAATAAATAAAATCTTAAAAAAAAAAAAAAAAAGCCACGACTAGATGAAATCATCTAGAAAAATACATCTGAAATTAACCTGACTGTAATAACCACTGGGGATGTTTGACTAAAATACAGTTTCTTGGGGCGCTTGGCTGGCTCAGTTTGTAGAGCATACAACTCTTTTTTTCTTTCTTTTTTTTTAAAGATTTATTTATTTATTTGAGAGAGAGAGAGAGAGAAACAGCATGAGAGGGGATAGGGTCAGAGGGAGAAGCAGGCTCCCCGCCGAGCCGGGAGCCCGATGTGGAACTCGATCCCAGGACTCCGGGATCATGACCTGAGCCGAAGGCAGTCGCCCAACCGAGCCACCCAGGCGCCCGAGCATACAACTCTTAAACTCACGGTTATGAGTTCAAGCCCCACGTGAGGTGTAGAACCTACTTAAAAAAAATAAAAAGCAGGGCGCCTGGGTGGCTTAGTCGTTAAGCGTCTGCCTTCGGCTCAGGTCATGATCCCAAAGTCCTGGGATCAAGTCCCACATTGGGCTCCCTGCTCGGCAGGAAGCCTGCTTCTCCCTCTCCCACTCCCCCTGCTTGTGTTCCTGCTCTCGCTATCTCTCTGTCAAATAAATAAATAAAGTCTTTAAAAAAAATAAAAAATAAAAAATAAATAAAAAAATAAAAAGCAAACTTTAAAAAAAAATACAATTTCTCCCCTCCAGTGAATATTTTCAATCAGAAGACTGGAATAGAGCCTAAGAATCACATTTTTAAGAAGAACCCCAAGTAATTCAGGTGAATCTGGGGAGACAGGTTCAGGTGTCTCAGTTCTATCCATTTAATGTTCAATTTACTGTGTTCACTTAAGCACAGAAGGCTAATAAGACTTACCTCAGAAGATTGCTTTGACCCTTAAGTTAGAATATATGCAAAGAACCTAGTCATAATAAGTATTCAAGAATTGTTAGATCAACTTACACTTCCATTAGCGCTTTGAAGGGATCTTGGTGAGGCAGTGTGGTGTAGGAGAAATAACACAGGCCCTGTAATCAGACAAACCTGGGCTCAAAGCCTAGCCCTTATACTTCTTTTCTGTCTGACCTGGGCAAGTTATTTCATCTAAATAAGCCTCAGTTTCTTTATCCTGTCTCACAGTGATATTGTGTACATAAAGTGTTTACATTTATTTATTTATTTTAAAGATTTTATTTATTTATTTGACAGAGAGAGATAGCGAGGGCAGGAACACAGCAGGGGGAGTGGGAGAGGGAGAAGCAGGCTTCCTGCCGAGCAGGGAGCCCAATGTGGGACTTGATCCCAGGACTTTGGGATCATGACCTGAGCCGAAGGCAGACGCTTAACGACTGAGCCACCCAGGCACCCCAGGTGTTTACATTTAAATAAGTTGTAGTCATACAATGGAATCCTAAATAGTAGTGAAAACAGATGTCATATGCAGTAACACAGATCAACCTCAAACACATAAAAGAAGTGAACACAGAAGAATACATACAGAATAGTTACATGTAAATAAAGGTGCAAGAGTAGACAAAATGAAAAAACATTGTTCAGGGTTATAGACATTATGTAGAAAATGTATAGAGAGAAGTAAAGAACTGATTACAGAGTTCTGAAATAATGGTTACCTCTATGGAGGAGAAAAGGGGAAGCGATCGTTTAGGGGCTTCAAAAGTACTGATAACTGGTTCTTAAGTTGAATGGCAGGTATGGGGTTTCATTTCAAGATTATTTTTAAAATGTTATTTGTCTGACATATTTCAAATTAACAAAATTTAAGGAGATTAACTCAAAAATATTAATGATATTTAGAAATAATTGAATCTAACATATTCTTTCATTTTATAAGACTAGGTGTCTAAAGGATTCACTCTCATTTATCCAATAGTCAAGACCTGAAACCAGGACTTCTGGCTTTCACCCAGTGATAATACCATCTTATATCTTACTGCATTAATACATCATATTAATATGTACAAATTTTATGATTTTACTCACCACTCTGATAGTACTTAGAATCATGTGTCCATCTGAAGCCAGTGCAGAGGCCGAAGTCAGTCAGTTTAATATGACCATCACGATCAATCAAAATATTATCAGGTTTAATATCTCTATGTATAAAACCCATTTTATGAACACTTTCGACTGCACAGGTAAGTTCTGCTATGTAGAATCGTGCCAGGTTTTCTGGAAAGATGCCCATCCTAATTAATAGGCTCATCATATCACCCCCAGGAATATAGTCCATTACAAAGTATAAATTGTCCTTATCTTGGAATGAGTAATATAGACGAACTACCCATTCATTGTCAGCTTCGGCTAGGATATCCCTCTCAGCTTTAACATGAGCAACTTGATTTCGAAGAAGAACATCTTTCTTTCGAAGAGTTTTTGTTGCATACAAAGCCTTAGTATCTACTTTTCTTGCTAGACAGACTTCACCAAATGCTCCTATTCCTAGTGTCTTTATCTTCACAAACATAGACTTGTCCATTTTGGCCCTCTTAAGACGGATGTAATTAGACTCTTTTTGGCAAAGCATCCTTCTCATTTGATCCTGCGCATCTTGAGATAATCCAACCTAGGCAAATAAACTAAAGGTTAAATGAGGAATTATCTTCTATACCAAATATTTAAAAATAGTTTGGAAAAAATTCAGGCATATAAAGGTTAAATGCATAATAATTTTTAATAAAGCATGTTAGAAATCTAGAAAATACTTCAGAGAAAATTAATTATCAAAAGTGCAGCTTAAGGGATAGTTAACAGGATATACAAAGGTGAGTATATATGCAGATTCTGCTGTGGAGAGCAAGAAGACGATACCAACAGTCAGCCTTCAACTGCTTTCTAATGCACCCCCAAAAAAGTTCCCAATGTGCAATAACCAAACATCTGTTAACATGCATCCTCATCTATCTCTCCATGCATATTCATCCCAAATTACGTGATTAGATTGCCTTCATTATATGCTTCTCTTGTGGAATGCCTAGGATTAAAATATTCTATTTTACCTTTCATGAAAAAAATCTCTTCCCATCCAGATCATTTACTCTAAAAAATTGATGTATTAAGAACAAAAGAACGCCTTCTCTAACCAAACCACTCATTAATAGTCCACCTTTCCTTTCATCTTTCTTTTATTTTTCTCAGGCATTAGAGTAAGGGTAGGACTCACAGCCACCACTAATGCAAAATGCAAAGGCTTTCTCCTACCTTATTTAAAAGGGACAACTTGTTTGATTATAAGGTATCTTTTAGACATTTTGGAACATTTCAAAGGATAGTCATGGTGACTTATGAAGATACAAAAGCCAACTTCTGAGTAGACATGGACTACCTGGATTTAGAAGGAAGTTTATTTTTGGCTAGTTCAATAAAGAACAAATTTAAGGGTTTAAACAGAAAAGGAATTAAAGAAGTAGAGTCTAATTCTAGAAATGCAAGCCTAATTAGAATATAGCAACCTCATGCTTCTGTTAGGATGCGCATTTCCATGCAAAATCTTTAAAGAAGGGTGGCATGCCAGACTTAGAACTGTTTCTCTTAAAATCTTACTTGCCTACACAGTAATGGAGGCTACAGAAGTCAGCAAAGCTTCCAACACCATAAAAGTTTAAATCAGCTATTAGTGAAAGTGAAGAGGAAAAAGGAAAAATAAACTAAGAAAATACATACAGATAGACTTTAGTAAGAAATCCTAAGAACTAAAATATGAATAAGTCCTACAGATTATCATGGTATTTCACATCTAAGAAAGTTCAATTAATAGCAGGAATGACATAACTGTGAAATCAGATTTAGAAAAATTATCTTAAAAGACTGGCTCTCAAGTTATGCGAGAAAGTTTTATCACAAATTTAAGCCTCCTGGATTCTGAGTGATAGATATAAGATTGGGAGTCAACCTCTGAACTGTAAACATGTGACAAAAATATCAACAATGATGGTACCACCATAACAACTAGTGAAGATATATATATGGAATCACAACAGAGATTTATCTAAAATGAGTGAGCACTAATTCTGGTCTCCTTTGTAGTAGTTTAAAAATTTCAGCACATTTTCCAGTACATTATAAAAATAAAATTAGAAGATGAAATAACAGAAGGAACAGGTCTTTGACACTTTCTAATGAGACCAACCAAATGAATAAGCCTGATAAATAAAGCCCCAAAACTACTATAAGTAAAAACAAATGTTTCAAAAGTATATAAAGAGATGGGACCCAGATATTTCTAGCTTATTTTAAAATGTTGTAAGATAATGTGTAAAACCTAGAAAATAACCTTTGCTCCTATTTCCATATAAAGGGATTATGAAACTAAACAGCACACTATAAATTATATTTTTCTTAATTTATTAGAACTTCATTCCAGGAAATTCTGAGTAAATCTTGAAATACTAAAACAAAATGGCATAATCAAAAGTACTTTAATTTACTGACTTTTAAATAACTGATAATATATTTAGGTATAAAAAGAAAGAAAAATACTGGACCAATATTTTAAAATAAACAGTAAGCAAATAGATGATCAAGCATGAAATGGGCATTTTAAAAGGTTTTACCCGCATCATTTCATTCTCTAATTGTTTTTTACGATGTAGACGCTGCTGATGAGATTTGAGTACATTTTCTACATGTTGCTCCATAAAGAATTTAAATGCCTGAGGAGAGTAACTTTGAATACGAGATTCCCTTCGCTCTTCATCTTTCTTGTTTTTCCTAACGGTGATAGGTGAGGTTGTAATCTGTTTCTTTTCTTTATCCCCACTATCAACATTTTCATAACTTTTTTCACTCTCATCTTCCTTGGGCACGCTCGCCTGATCCTCTTTGCTAGATTTACTGATTGATTCGTATGGAGGAACAGATGGGTTTTGGTGTAGCAGATGCTTGGGATAAGGTGGAGGTGGACCTTGATAGGTTGGAGCTTCAGCAACGGGAGGCATAACAGTCATATTTGAAGTGGTGCCCTCAGAAAAAGGACTAGGTTGAACCGTTTGAATTGGCTGTGGTATCCAAGAAGGGTGTGTAGGGGCTAATGCAGTCTGTAGCTCTGGTTTTAATACACGTATACTTTTCACAGGCTGTTGAATAGGAGCTGGTGTAATAGCAGTGACTGTTGTAGCTGAAGGCTGAGAATTAGCAGGATGACTTGTTCTATTTCCTAATGGATTATTAAAGGAATTGGACCTCACTGGTATGTTAGGCTGCCAAGTGGGGATTTCATGCCCACTGCTTGGGGACGACTGGGCTGGAGCAGAAGATGACTGAGGCCAAGTTGTCTGCAGTCCAGGTGCATTCATGTTATAAAGTTCCATGTTATGAAGTTCCATGTTATGACTGTTTCTGTTTGGCACCATCATAGATTGGGGAAGATTTCCATTTGTATATGATGAAGGAGCAGCAGATCCCCCCGTTTGTAGAGCAGAAGAGCTCTGTCCATTAGCTGGGGCCAGAGGATACGGAGGCGGTGGCTGCCGATTCACAGTGCCAGCAGGGACATTTTGGTGTATCATAAAATCAGTCTGTCCACTACCATTCTGAATTCCAGGTCTTCCTGGTGGAAAGTTAAATTTGTTGGAACTCTGCATGATGATTGGTTGTCTGCCAACAGGAACAGAACTAATGCCTCTCTGACCCTGATTAGGAGGATTCATTGCGGACGTGTTCAGAGGTGGTGGAGGATAGCCCTCCTGCCAGGCTCCAGGTGGAACAGGAGAGATTCTGGAGATTACATATTCCATGTTCCCGGAATAGCGCTTTGTTTGAGAGTTTGGTTCCCATGAGGGGGGAGGTGGAGTTGTACCTCTTGGAGGAGGAGTCTGGCCTCTGGGAGGTGGTGGAGGAGTGACACTCCTTACTTGAGGAGGTGGTGGGGGGTTCACTCTCTGTCCATTGCTAGGGTGAGCTTGAGCAAAAGCCGTTATACCAGAGCCTGACAAAGGTCTTCCTACATCTGTCTGCGAGTTAGGACTTTCAGAACGATAGGCTACACTTTCTCCTAGTGGTGGGCCATGTCTCTGAGGAACTAAGGATTCTTTGGAACCTTTCCAGCTTTGTTTGCGGTTAACTGATTGTTGCACACTCCCTATGGTCATAAAACAGAGAAAAAAAAAACACGTTTTTAACCTCTTATTTTTGAAAAATTTAGCTTGGAATTCTGACATAGCTAAATGGTAATTCTCTTTTGAGAATTATAAAAATCAAATTTCAGTTAAGTGGTTTTATGTTACCTTTCAAATTTTTACTTGACTAGGTAATACATTCTCATAGCTCAGAATTCAAGAAGTACAAAAGTATACCCACCTCTGTCCTTTAGCCAACCAACTTCCTTCCTTGAAGGTAATCAGTGTCATCAGTAAGATATATTGGGGATATACAAGTAAATACACTACCTCCTATGTATACTACTGTGCCTGGCTCTTCTCATTAAAATATTGAAGATTCTGTATCAGTATATAAAGTGTTTGCTTACTTTTAAAAAGTTTACCACAGTTTTCACTGTATGGATGTACCCAAATTTAATTTTTTTTAAAGTAGGCTTCACACCCAGCATGGAGCCCAATGTGGGGCCTGAACTCATGACCCTGAGATCAAGACCTGAGTTGAGATCAAAAGTCAGCTGAGCCACTCAGGTGCCTGGATGTACCCAAATTTAATCAGTTTCCTTACTGAAGAATAGTAAGGTTGTTTCTAGTCTTTTGCTGTACAAAAAAAGAAAAGGCAGTGAAAAATTTTGTACAGATACCATTTTTTTTTAAAGATTTTATTTATTTATTTGACAGAGAGATAGAGAGAAAGAACAAGTAGGCAGAGAGGCAGGCAGAGGGAGAGGGAGAAGCAGGCTCCCCGCCGAGCAGGGAGCCCGATGCGGGGCTTGATCCCAGGACCCTGGGATCATGACCTGAGCTGAAGGCAGCTGCTTAACCAACTGAGCCACCCAGGCGCCCCCAGATACCATTTTTTAAAATATTTTTTTTAATAAAGATTTTATTTGAGAGAGAGCATGCGCAGGGGAAGGGGTAGAGGGACAGGGAGAAGCAGACTCCCCACTGAGGAGGGAGTGTGACATGGGGCTCAATCCCAGGACCCTGAGATTATGAGCTGAGCCGAAGACAGATGCTTAACCGACTAAGCCACCCAGGCGCCCCCAGATATCATTTCATATATGTTAAGTAGATAAATTGTCAGAAGTGGCATTATTAAGCCAAAGGGTGTGTCCATTTGTAATTTTAACAGATACAACAACTACTTTTAAATATATTTCAAAGATACCAGGAGATAATTAGCTGAAATAAGATACAGATTTTATAGTTTCTCTTTACTGAAATTTCCAACTATGAAACAGGCAAGAAAATAAATGATACAAAAAAAAAAAAAACCAAACTGAAGTATTTAAAGTAGTCTGACTACTTGGAAAAAGATCTTTAACACATTTAAAAATACATAAAATGCATTTATATAAAATGCAATACATATAAATAATACATTCCAGATAGAGAATATACAGTAAAGATAATTTACAGATCTAAATACATAAAACATAAAACACTTAGCAAATTCAAAACAAAACACATATGAGGAAAAATTGGTAAATGTTCAGAATGTACAGCTTAACACTGTGTTTCATCGAGGCTGGGTAGCATTCTGGGCCTATGACTTCAGGAAAAGTCATCACTCCAGGCAACCCAGGCAAGTCTTCTGGCCACCAACCTCAGTTTCACCTTCCTCAGATAGTCAGCTGAGGCTAAATACAACATGTCTTCACTCACTAAGCTTTTACCAGTTAAAATATTAGTCTCCGCGAGCCTAGAGTATACTGTCATCTCTGTTCTGCACCTCTCATAAAGCTCTCCATGCTCTCCCACTTCCCAAACCCTCCCACTATTGCCCCCCAGATGTGCTTGCTCTGTTCTATAACTAACAAATGCTCCTATATCACCGTCTGCTCCAAGCTTTCCCACCAACTCCTTAAAGCTGGTTATCTTCTGCTGACACTACTTCCTTTTCAGCCCTTTGCAATTAAGGTTTTCTTTAAAAATAAACTGGGCTAGGGGCACCTGGGTGGCTCAGTTGGTTAAAGGTCCGACTCTTGATTTCAGCTCAGGTCATGATCTCAGGGTTGTGAGATCGAGCACCATGTCGGGCTCTG
This sequence comes from Neomonachus schauinslandi, assembly GCF_002201575.2. NCBI lineage: Eukaryota > Metazoa > Chordata > Mammalia > Carnivora > Phocidae > Neomonachus > Neomonachus schauinslandi. The sequence goes on along the minus strand of NC_058410.1, from coordinate 16,776,569 downwards.
CACCTGGCATGGAGCCTGCTTGAGATTCTCTCTCTCTCCCCCTGCCCCTCCCCACCTCCCTCTCTCTCTCCAAAAATAAATAATTAATTAAAAAATAAATAAACTGGGCTAAAGGTGGGATTCTACCTCTCATTATTCTTTCATACTCTTTTAAAAAAGCCAGCTCTTTGGATGCTCTTTCTATCTGGGAGGCCACATTCATTCCTCTCAATTAATGAACTCTTATTTGCTTGTCCTCATTCACCCATAGTTTTGACATTCAGTCTACCCTAAGCCCTGCCAACATTCTATAACTTCAACATCCACGTGGACAAACCATCCATCACCCTCACCTCAGTTTCTTGACCTCCTCCCTCAACCTCCAATATCACTCCTAAGATCATATTTCTAATTTTGATATTAACCATATCTGCTTTTTTCAAAATCATTTCTTTAAAGTTTATACACTTGGACTACAACTCTCCTTTCATGTTTAACTACCACTACAAACATTTTTCAACTTCACCAAGACCTTCATATCCCTACTTCACTAGTCCTCCACTTTCTTTATGCGACACTGCGGCTAATTTAATTCCATGGTCCAGTAGTTCTTTCTCCCCTCTGTATTCCTTTTCTCCTCCCCTCACTTCTATTCATTCATTAAATTTTTATTGAGCATCTACACCATCCAAGTACAGTGGTGAACAAATACCCATGGCCCCATGAAACCTCCATTCTTGGGGGAGAAGACTGACAATAAACAAGTAAATAAATAAGGTAACATCTGGGTATGATAAATCCTAGAAGGAACCATAAATGGTGTCAAAATGGTAAAGAGTAAAAGGGAGACAGAAAGGGATGAGATTCAGCAGTCAGAAAAGGCTCCACCAAGGAGATGACATATGATCTAAGACTAGGCAAAGGTCCTGAGGGGGGAGCTTGGTATTTTCCAAGAACAAAAAGAAATTCAGCATGGCTGGAGAGCAGTAAATGAGGGAAAGTGGGGTACTGGAGGAAGTCTGACAGCAGCAAAGCCATCAAGAGGAGTCTGGAAGGAATGAAAAGCCCCTAACAGCAGAGCAGGAATATGCCTTGATTAAGGATTTAAATCACCCTTTCAGCAATATTCTGTCCTCCCTTTATCTATCTTATTTTGTACTTGTTTAGTAGAACTCTAGTCAAAGATGATTCCAGCTATCTAACTTTTTTTTCATGCCTGCTAGAAAAGGTGATGTAAAGTGCAGATTGATTCCACCATAAATTCAATGATCAGCATCATCAAATGGCTTTAGCACTGCCAGGAAATCCTGTTTCTTTTGGTCTCCACTACAACTCTCTCTAGTCCTGGGTCTCCTCAAATTGCCTGTCCCATTCCTCACACACCACTCTCAGCAGATGACCTGATTTTCCACTTTGGAGAAAACTGAAGGCATCAGAAAGGAACTCCCTTATCTTCCCCACATAACCTGGGCCTGTTAGTTCCTGTTAGAGCAAAATGGTTGATTCCTCTTCCTCTATAAGGCTAATAATCTGTCATCCTATGCTTTGGATCCTTTCTTTTCCTGGCTTCTCAGGAACCTTACTTGATCCTTTTCTCTTGAAAATCTATTTAATTTCTTTATCTTAACTGGAGTTTTGCAATTATCTTTTAAACATGCCTAACTCTTTACTATTAAAACAAACAAACAAGGCTCTCCCTCCATTTTCATATGGAGCACTACCTCAAAATGTTGCTACTAGTCCACTAGAAGTATGGAAGTGCAGAACAAAAACTTAGAAACCTTTACAGAAATCTAACAGTGAAATTTCATGTCTGTTAAATATAATAATAAACTATTTGTACCTATATATGTCATTTTAAATTTATATTTTGGAATAATTCATCATTATTATATTTTATAAAATTAGGGCCCACCCTAAGTGACCTTATTTAACCTTAGCTGCCTTCTTAAAGACCCTGTCTACAAATATAGTCAAATTTTGAGGTACTAGGAGTTAGGACTTCCTGAATTTGGAGGAGGGAGGACACAGTTCAGCCCATGACACATGGGGTAATTTGTTTCTATTCAGTCATGGGAGCATAATTCAGAATGGAATGGGTTGAGGAATAAATTGATGTGAGGTAAAGAATTCATGTATAAAAAAAGTATTATGTATAAACAACACTTGGAGAAGTTTTTCTATGAGGGTACAGTGAGGACATTAGCAAGTGTATGCTTCTTACACAGTAAAGATCTTTTTATTTTTTAAATTTCCAATTCATTACAGATTAATAATTTTATAAAATACACTCTTGGCTTTCAAGACACTTTTTTTTCCCCCTTCCTCTTCAGCTAATTCTTCTGTCTTTGCAGGCTTATCCTCTCCTGCCAGCTACTAAGTAATAGGCTTGGTTCTAGGCCATCTTGTCATTTTTGTCTACATAATCTCCCTTAATGACCTATTTCATATACAGAGCTAATTGTACATATATCCATCCAGCTCCCTACCTGACATCTTCACTTGGGTAACTCAATGAACCTAACTCAACCTGAGGTAAAAAACCAGACTTATGATCTTTTTCCATCAAATCCTGTTCTCTCTTAGCATTCACTTTTATAGTGTGGGGTATCGCCATACTGAATCTATATTTCTGCACCAGAAGCATAGGAATCCTTCCTCTCCATTATCACCCCTTGTATGTAATTTATCACCAGGTCCTTGTCAACTTTACCCCTCTCATCTCTCTTAATTCATTCACTTTTCTCCACTGCCCTCTTCCAGTCTAAATAACCTTTGTTTCCTGGGAACTACCGTATCTCTTATCCAGTCTATCCCAGTACCCAACCCCCAATCCATTCTTATCCACTGCAGCCATCTTTTTGAAACACAAATCTAATCATATCATTACACTGCCTGAAGTTTCCCTAACTTCCTGCTGCTCTTAGGATAAGATCAACACAGTCCTGCATAGTCAGGCCCTATGTATTTCTCTAGTCCTATTGCATACTCTTGTTTTCAGTTCTTCCAGTGTAGCATCAAAACCTGCCAAACAGGCCATGCATAGGGACACCGTTCCTCACTAAACATTTCCCATTAACCTTAGTCTTTCTTTAGCTATCAGCTCTACTATCAGTTTCACAGGAAGGTTTTCTCTGATTTCCTTGATTAAATCAAAAAACCCTTTATGAGTCGACAGTACTGTATAACTCACCCCACTTCATTCACATGTATGTAGCTGTAATCCTATGTGTATTTATTTGTGAGAGGGTTTGATCTCCCTTACCAGAATGTCAGCTCTACAAAACGGCAAGAACTTTATACCCAATGCTGAGCAAAGGGCCTGAAACAGTGGTGAACAATAAAATTTTGCTGAATGAAAAGAATGAATAAATAAGGCCTCTTATAAATCAATAAAAAAGGATGAACACAAAATTAACAAAGAATAAAAATGCCAATTAAAAAATAACCAATAAATAAATAAGTAAATAAAAATAATTGATAACCAAATGTTTAATACCAGTGATCAAAGAAATGTGAATATAAAACAAGACAGTAATTCCACAGCCATTAAATATATAAAAATCATAATACCTAGGATTTACAAATATAGGCATTCTTATATTAAACTGATCAGGAGAATATAAGTTGGGAATACCTTTCTAGACAGCAATATCTAAGAAAAACCTTAAATTTTTGCAAGACTTTGAAAATTTTCTTCACAAAATCATCAGGAATGTACAAAGATTTAGGTACAAAAGGATTTACTGCAATGCTGTCTATAATGGCAAAAAAGAGAAACAAGGCAAATGTCAGAGAGACTAGTTACATAAGGTGTGTGATAAGTCTAACAAAATGTAGTTACTAAAATTATTTTGTAGACCATTTAATAACAAGGAAAGTTATGCACAGTATATTAAGTGAATCAAGTAGGTTTTAGTATGACCCCATTTTTTTGCTTAATCAGTAAGAATCAAAATACACATGTAAACCCACTCAGGTTTTCCACAGGAAAGAAGACTGAGAAACAAAACACACCAAAACCTTGTAGGTATTTATAGTGATGTCTTCTTTTTCCTTACTTACTTTCTAAATATTCTGTGATGAACACCTTTCACTCTTATAATAAAACAAGATTATAAAAAGAAAAAAAAGAATAGTTTGAATATGGTATCTGTGGTAAAAAAAGAAATATTTCAGCTTCAGTATAACCAATCAAGTAGTTTTCAACCTCAGCGGCCGCTTATCGAATTACTTATGAAACCTTAAGGGCCCCATCCTCAAATTCATTTTGGTATAACACTATCATGCTATTACCTTGACTAGACTTTCACTTACTGCGATGCTCTTAACGATTTCTAAGACTAAAGAGTTGACGTAGATAAATATTTTAAAACAATACTATAAGAAACAAGAAAAAAATGTCTGATTGATCACCTGGTTTCAAGCTGGCATTGACAGGTCTGGCAGCTGCTGCGGCCATCTGTTCCCGGCGAGGATCTTGGTAACTCATTTTACTAATGAATTCAATTGCTGCCTCTATACTTCTGTTATTAGTTTTCTGAAGAGCTTGTATAACCATATCCTGATATGAAGTTTAAAAAAAAGAAACAAAGTTTAAACTTTATAATTAAGAGAGAAAGAGCACTATGAGCTTCACTAGAGAAATTCATAATTATGAAGCACAGGGCCCCAAACAATAATATTAATGTCCTGTTTGTAAAACTACTATAAACATCCATATAATCTCAAAGTAAAAAAGAAAACAAACGCTCAAATTCCTCAAATGTTTCTTTAATATTTTCACCTTTATGTAACGTATCACTTTTTTCTTATAGGATTAGCTTCTGGGGACAATCATAACAACAGAACTCTGATTATTTCTCATTCTTTATTTCATCCTTATACAAACAAGGAGACTATCAGATTCTTAAAAAGGTATCAGTCAAAATACTGGAAACCACTCTTTTGTATCATTAAAACATTTTAGTAAAGCACCTTTGTCACTGGGTTTACTAAAAAAGCTATGTAGTTCTGATTTCTATCAGATTTCTATCTAAAAGAGCTATGTAGTTCTGATTTCTATCCTCTTAGAGCTTACATTTTCAGAGAACCTTATTTACAAGGACATAAATCTAGGACAAATGGTATAAGAAAAACACTTACAGTGTATATGATTATGTGATGATGACTTTAGGAGGCTACATGGTATGATGAAAAAGCAGAGTCTGGAATCAAACAGAAGTGAGTTTGAGTTCCATTACTATGCTTTTGTTTTTTATCCTTAGAAGCAAAAATACACTCCAGTGATTGCAGATTTATTTACTTTAGAACTGTGTGAACTCTGGCAGATTATTTAACATTTTAGAGCTTAATTTCTTCATCTGCAATACACTTACAGAATTGATGTGAGGCCTAAATAAGAAAACATGTAAAAGCATGCAAGTACAGTGCCTGGAGATTAGATGTGGGTTGTCCTCCTGCTCTGCTCCTTGCCCTTTAAATGTAAACATAAATCATACACTAACATACAGAACGCATACAGATAGGCTTTTTTCAAGAGAGAAGCAGCTATTTACTTGCCCTAGAGGAGCTAGTATTTCAAACAGTATTTTAAAATGGGAATGGAATAGTAAGACCAGTGGGTGAACAGGCTACTGACAGATGATCCTCCTAAAGAAATGACTGGGGTGAGACCAACCACAAAAAAAAAAAGGTTGTGGCAGGGGCACCTGGGTGGCTCAGTTGGTTGAGCATCTGCCTCCGGCTCAGGTTATGATCCCAGGGTCCTGGGATCAAGCCCCGCGTTGGCAGGTTCCCTGCTCAGCAAGAAGTCTTTCTCCCTCTACCCCTCCCCTCTGCTCGTGCTCTCTCTCGCTCTCTCAAATAAACAGAATCTTAAAAAAAAAAAAAAGGTTGTGGCAGAGACTTGCTGCCTATTCAAGATTCATTCTCCCTTTCCTAGAAAAAGTTACTGATTTTGTTGGAAGAATCCTTCCTTATAGCTACAGTGGCCACATGACAATTCTGGCAATGAAAGAAAAGCAAGGGTTTCTGGAAAAATGTTGCTATCCCTGCTTTAGGTACGAGTACTTCCTGTATCCTGTTTCCTAGATGACAGATCTCACATCTGTGCTACAGCATGATGCCACAAAGAAGGAACATTCAAGAAATTCGTAAGAGTCCTAGCTTCTCACATCTTTAAGAGTGGACCAATACTAGCTATATAAACTGAGTCACCATTTTGTTTAGAGCATTATTATTTGGATTTTTGTTAAAAGCAACCAAACTCAATCCTTAACTGAATAAAAAGTACAGTGTGATCACATTTTACGCCAATCAGATTTCCGCAAGTTTGTAGTGAGATACAAAGGAATTAATTAAGTCTCATTTTGTGTGCAAATTTAAAATAATTCAGGGGTACCTGGGTGGCTCTGTCATTAAGCGTCTGCCTTTGGCTCAGGTCATGATCCCAGGGTCCTGGGATTGAGCCGCGCATCGGGCTCCCTGCTCAGCGGGAAGCCTGCTTCTCCCTCTCCCACTCCCCATTTGTGTTCCTACTCTTGCTCTCTCTCTGTCAAATAAATAAAATCTTTAAAAATAAATGAATGAATGAATGAAATAAAGTAATTCAAATCACTCCAAATTAAAATTCAACAGGGAGGGCTTAGCTTTAAAACTGGTTAAGCCAAATGAACTGTATTGATGCTACTTTCACACAGCAGTGTCATCTCACTTGGTAAGAAAACTGGCACCCACCATCCTTTTTCAATATTGTGGGAACGATTTTTTTTTTTAAAGATTTTATTTATTTATTTGAGAGAGAAAGAATGAGAGAGAGAGAGCATGAGAGGGAGGAGGATCAGAGGGAGAAGCAGACTCCCCTCCGAGCAAGGACTCCAGGATCATGACCTGAGCCGAAGGCAGTCACTTAACCAACTGAGCCACCCAGGCGCCCCATGGGAACGATATTTTTGTTAAATGCACTAGAATTTGAGCTGGTGACTAATATGCTGCCTTTTATTTTTGAATATTATTGCTGTTATGTTAAACTGTTTCTGGCATCTGTTAATAATATTGACCAAAGTTCTGTAGGTGGGGGTGTTGGTGCCAGTGTGAAAAAGAGCACCCTTAAATCAGTAACTTTGGAATCGAAGTCTTATGTGATAAGAAAACATCGTGTCCACATTACTATGGTTTTTTCCATGCTTAGCAGCAAAAATACACTCGTTGATTGTAGACTTATGTGCCCCAAGAGCCCATCAATTCTGCTTATCATTTATTCCTACAAAGAAACTAATCTTGAAATACCTGAGGTTTTAATTTTTACAGGCTACTAGAAACATTCTCAAAAAACTGCACTGCCTTGAACCTGACATAGCTAAAGGAATAAACAGGGTTTATGAAACGATAAAATAATGAAGTGAAGACTAGATAAAAATTTTATTTTTAAAAAAAATTTTTAAAGATCTATTTATTTGAGAGTGAGTGAGCAAGCAAACAAGTGGGGGAGGGGGGGGGAGCAGAGGGAGAGGGAGAGAGAAACCCAAGCAGGCTCAACAGACTGCAGAACCCAACAAGGGCTCGATCTCACCACCCTGACATCGTGACCTGAGCCGAAGCCAAGAGTTAGACACTTAACCGAATGCACCACCCAGACGCTCCTGGATAAAAATTTTAAAGTACCAAGTTAGGATTTTAAACAAATTCTGCAATATAATGAGAAGCTATCAGAATGAGTGATTCAAGGAGACAGAAGTAAATATTGCCATATGCTTTATATCACCATGGGGATAAATAATACCCTAACTTCTTTATTTGGACAAATGAGAATTGATAAATGTCTAAATGCTTTTAGGAAAGCAACCTTGCTTAAGGGGTTATTAATGTCATAAGGTGACAACTGTGAAATGTGTGATTGTAATAAAGCTAACGTATCTTTGTAATGAGAAGCAATTATTATTATTTCCAAGAGATAAAGAATAGGGCATTGACCTAAGTGAAGTAAGTCAGAGAAAGACTAATACCATAAGATTTCACTTACATGTGGAATCTAAGAAACAAATGAACATACAAACAAAAAAACCATACTCTTAAATACAGAGAAAAAACTGTTGGTTGCTAGTGGGGAGGTGGCTTGGGGGATGAGCAAAATAAAGAGTATTGAGAGGTACAAAGTTCCAGTTATAAGTAAGTCATGAAGATGGAAAGTATAGCACACAGAATATACTCAGTAATATTGTAATAACATTGTATGGTGACAGATGTTGACTACACTTATGGTGGTGAGCACTGTGTAATGTACAGAGCTGTCTATAGAACCGTGGAATCAACATGTTATATACCTGAAACTAATGTAACATCATATGCCAATTATGCTTAAAAATAAAAACAACAGAGCATTCACTAATGCTTAGATTTCTTAAAACTGTCTACATTACAAAGAATTTTTAAGTACCTTAAAGGAATAGACCATGTTTGGTATATGACTCACTACAGGGATCAAAGGGTTCACACATAGTAAGAGCTCCAAAAATACGTATCTATTGAGGTGACTTACCTGACATAACATAACACCACTTAAGGGCCTTTACAGCCATGTGATTTTTTTAAACTCTCTTTCCCTAGCAATATATAATGGGAATGAATAAGGTCAATGACTCATTCCTTTTTTTTTTTTTTTTTAAGATTTCATTTATTTATTTGAGAGAGAGCATGAGAGAGAATGAGTGGAGGGGAGGGGAGAAGGGGCCTGCAGGGCTCGATGCAGGGTTGGATCCCAGAACCCTGGGATCATGACCTGAGCTGAAGGCAGACGCTTAACAGACTGAGCCATCCAGGTACCATGATTCATTCCTTTCATTTTTCTTTGCCTTCTGGCTAAGAGATTAGGAAGAAAGTACTCTGGAGAAACTCCATGTTAAGCCATTTCCTTAATTCTCCAACTACTAACCAGGAAAACATCACAGGTCCTCTCCTCTTTTCTCTCTCGATATTTTCAGGTGCAAATCCAATTATTTTTAGAACACTTAACATAAAAATGATAGGAAATAATGTTAGTCAAATGGATGAACAGGGTACGCCAGAAAAGACTCATCTTTTTTCTCTATAGTTTGGTTGAAATCTTCCTTTTCAAATCCTTTACTATAATGCATACTTAAGTTCTGAATTTTAACTGTAGAGATCTCTGAAAATGTGGTCACCAAATTATTAATGATAATGAAAGAACTTTAAAGGTAATTATCTTTATGTAGTAGAGCTAAAGATAATTTCCAGTGTTTTCTTTACACTTTTTAATTTTTAACAGGAAATAGGTATTTTTATAAGCACAAAAAGTTACTATAATTTCGAAGGAAAACTTAATTAACACTTGCTCATTCACATTTAGTTACATTTTCCATGGCAATTTGTATCCAAAATGATCTCTGCCACCTAAAATATTCACAGAAAGTATGTTATCATGGAAAATAAATTTTATAATCTAAACATTAGATTATAGACCTAAACATATATGATTATAAATATATATATGTGCAATGAAAAACATTCAATGTGAATTTTAAAGGTAAATATTAAAGATTCGGCATAACCAACATGAACTAAAATTTCATTACAATAAAACTTCAAAATTCTAGCAGACTGAGCAACATGTAAATTTTTTGTTTTTGTGAATTTGAGATTTAGACCTGAGAATGATGTGAACATAGCTGCTTAATGAAATCCTGATTTAAAAAAAAAAAAATGAAATCCTGATTCTACTTCTTTCTCTGTAGTATGAACTTAAACTTCATAAACTGTCATTTTCACACAGCCACTTGGCTCCCCAGAGCTCCTATAGCAGAGACCTCCCTCCCTACCTACTCTGTCCTCCCCTGTAGCTTTCTTCAACTGCACTTCCATCTGACTTCATGACTTGACCTTTTAAATCCCAGAAACCACAGAGAAAACTAAAGAAATAATTATTTTGTTTTACTAATTAATGGAATTGTAAACAACATTCTTTGCTGATTAGAATATACAAATTTGTATACACAGTTAAATTCTCTCAATGGAAACATTTGGGTAGGAGATTATCAAAATAGTCTTATGTAGTGTAAGTAAGAAAAATCCCTTTTTTTGTCTTTCAAAATTCCTACCTCATCAAATCCAGCAGCTTGCAAGTCTTGAAGCATTTGTGGATTAACTTCTGAAGTACTCCGACTTGTTTCATTTGCAAATGGTTGTAGAGAGTTTCGAATTTCCAGCAAGGCTTTATGATGTGTCCCAAATTTGGGTGGATTTCTGACTTGTCGAGGATCTTCAGCTGACATTTTATTCATGTTATGCTCAGCCTTAGCAGCATCTGATGGTTTGGATAAATTCCTAAGGGATTCCCGAATTTCTTGCAACATCTGCCGGCTACTGCCAGTGTAGTTACTGGCAGGAAAGGTCTTAGGCCTCATTTGTCTATATCCTTCTGGCTTTTCACTCCTCTTCATGAAAACATCTATATTTATAACCCACACAAAGGATTTCTTTAAGACCTACTTGATAGATCCAGAACTTTCTCTTGAGCAAAACTGAAAAAGATCCTTTGCAGAAGTCCCCAGGAATGATGAAATTCTTTACAATCTAAATAATTAACCCTATAAAAGAAAAAAAAAAAGCCATAAAGTGATTAACTGATAAAGTAGTACCATGTGTTTGAGGGAAAACAGAGTAGAGACCTGGGTTATAGTTCTGGCTCCATTAAGGATTACTGTACAGGGGGCGCCTGGGTGGCTCAGTCGTTAAGCATCTGCCTTTGGCTCAGGTCATGATCCCGGGGTCCTGTTCTGTGGGAAACCTCCTCCCTCTCCCACTCCCCCTGCTTGTGTTCCCTCTCTCGCTGTGTCTCTCTCTGTCAAACAAATAAATAAAATCTTAAAAAAAAAAGCGGGGGGGTGCCTGGGTGGCTCAGTCATTAAGTGTCTGCCTTCGGCTTAGGTCATGATCCCAGGATGCTGGGATCGAGTCCCACATCGGGCTCCCTGCTCTGCGGGGAGCCTGCTTCTCCCTCTCCCACTCCCCCTGCTTGGTGTTCCCTCTCTCGCTGTGTCTCTGTCAAATAAATAAATAAAATCTTTAAAAAAAAAAAATTAAAAAAAAAAAAAGATTACTGTACAGCCAGGAAAAGTTAGTTAACCTCTCTGTGCCTATTTCCTAATCTATAAAATTACATCAAGTACTGGTTATGATAAAATATAATTTTAAGAGTGCTTAGTAAACTGGGGTGCCTCGCTGGCTCAAAGACCATGCAACTCTTGATCTTAGGGTCATGAGTTCAAGCCCCATGTTGGGTGTAGAGATTACTTAAATAAATTAAAAACTTAAAGAAAAAAAGGAGTGCTTAGTAAGCATATAAAGTATATACAGATACAAGGATTACCAAGTGAATGATACAATGGACAGCTCTCATTAACTTCACCTTGCAGTTCCAATTCTAGATTTTAAAATTGGACTTTGGGGCGCCTGGGTGGCACAGTCGGTTAAGTGTTTTGACTCTTGGTTTCAGACTCAGGTCATGATCTCAGGGTTGTGAGATCGAGCCCTGTGTTGGGATCCATGCTCAGCACAGGGTTCTGCTTGAGATTCTCTCTCTCTCCCTCTGCCCTTCCCACTCATGCTCTCTCTAAATAAATAAATCTTAAAATAAAATTAGACTTCAAGTATAAGATTTCTTTAGAAGAAACAGTACTGTTGCTTTAGAATGGTTTTTAAACCACTAGTCCAGAAGGTACCTTTATGCTTCAAAAAACAGATGCTTGAGCTTATTTCACCAACTGTGGACTAGGACTCTAAGTTTATTAATGACAGGACAGGGAAAGGATGTCTGTGGACAACTTGTCTTATGCCTCACTTAATGCATGAATGTCTTTTAAAACACACTAGAATTTGCAATGACGTGGATGGAACTAGAGGGTATTATGCTAAGTGAAATAGGTCAATCAGAGAAAGACAATTATATGATCTCACTGATATGCAGAATTTAAGAAACAAAACAGAGGATCACAGGGGAAGAGAGGAAAAAATAAAACAAGATGAAACCAGAGAGGGGGGCACCTGGGTGGCTCAGTCGTTAGGTGTCTGCCTTCGGCTTAGGTCATGATCCCAGGGTCCTGGGATTGAGCCCCACATCAGGCTCCCTGCTCGGCAGGAAGCCTGCTTCTCCCTCTCCCACTCCCCCGGCTTGTGTTCCCTCTCTCGCTGTCTCTGTCAAATAAATAAATAAATAAATAATCTTAAAAAAAATAAACAAACAAAAAAGAAACCAGAGAGGGAGACAAACCATAAGGGACTCTCAATCATAGGAAACAAACTGAGGGTTGCTAGAGGGGATGGAGGCAGTGTGGGATGTGGTAACTGGGTGACGGACATTAAGGAGGGCATATGATGTAATGAGCACTGGGTATTATATAAGACTGATGAATCACAGACCTGTACCTCTGAAATCAATAATACATGTTAATTAATTGAATATAAATTAAAAAAAAACTGGGAAAAAAAAAACATACTAGAAGAACAGTCACCTAAAGTCTACTTAAATATCCTCACTGATAGGGAAATCACTAATGCAGGAAAGCCATTCTACTTGTGACCTGCAGCAAGTGTTAAAGATGTTTTCTTTCCATGGAGCATCGTGAAATCCCACTCAGTACATGTTGAGAGGCTTTTATGGGCTGGTAATAAATAATTTTGCCTACATCCTTATTTAACTATCCTAACAGCCCTGTGAAGAAGGTTTACTATCTCTGCTTTGTACATGAGGAAACAGGTTCAGAGAGTTTGGGAAAAACAGTTTGTAAGTGGTACCAATGGGATGTGAAACATTGCTAATTATCATCTACTAGGAGCCTATTTCTATTATATTTTTTTAAGTAATCTCTACACCAATGTGGAGCTCGAACTTACAACCCCTACATCATGAGTCACAAGCTCAGGGTGCCTGGGTGGCTCAGTCGGTTAAGTCTCTGACTCTTGATTTCGGCTCACGTCATTATCTCTCAGAGTCATGAGATTGAGCCCTGTGTTCAGCTCTGCGCTGGGCATGGAGCCTGCTCAGGATTCTCTCTCTCTCCCTCCGTCCCTCTCCCATCACGCACATGCTCTCTCTTCCTCTCTAAAAAAAAAAAGATCGACTGAGCCAGCTAGGTGCCCCATTTCTATTCTTATAAATGTAATCACCATTCATGTTACATAAAAAGGTCTACAGGCAAATATAAATACATCCTCCTAGTCATTTAGGTCTCAGCCTTACGTTACCTCCTCAATAGCTCTCAATGACTGGTCACCTAATTACCCTGTTTTACTTTCTTAATAGTACTTATTACTATCTAAAATTATCATAATTGTTTAGTTGTTAATTGTCAATCTTCCCTCACTGACATAAAAGCTCCATGAGAACAGAAGACGTTATTTGTCTCATAACCATGGTCTGTTCAATGCTATCAGAGACTGACACATAGTGAGCCCTCAATAAATGTATATGTTGACAAATGAAATACACGTGTCTCCTAAACAACCCCAGTTCCTTTAAAGATTTATTTATTTGAGAGACAGAGCAAGCATGATTTGGGGAGGGGCAGAGGGAGGGAGATAGGAAGAGAATCTGAAGCAGTCTACCCACTGAGCATGGAGCCCTATTGGGGGCTTGATCTCATAACCCTGAGACCATGACCTGAGCCAAACACAAGAGTTAGACGCTTAACTGAGTCACCCAGGTACCCCTAAATGTTCCTAATTCTAGCCATACTCTTCTGGATAATGCTCTAGTTTGTCAAAATCTTAGAGGTGCCAGAAAGTAACGGAAAAACAAAAAAATTATTCAAGTACCTGTTCTGTTAATTTTAGCAATGTGAACTTAGGTATTTATTTCTCTCAAAAACTGTCTCCTGATGCATAAAATGGTTGGAATAACAAGGTTTACCTTAAGGCTTGAATAAGGATTATGAGGAACAGTGCAATACAACTAAAGGAACACAAGGGTTCGAAGATGAAGGATGCTCCTTGCAACACCATTTATAACGGCAAAACATGATTATCAGTCTAGATGCTCATCAGTAATTGAGCAACTGACAGTACATCTGTTTGTGATGAAGCAGATGTTAAAAAGAATGATGCGGGGCACCTGGGGGGCTCAGTTGGTTAAGCGACTGCCTTCGGCTCAGGTCTTGATCCTGGAGTCCCGGGATCGAGTCCCGCATCGGGCTCCCTGCTCGGCAGGGAGTCTGCTTCTCCCTCTGACCCTCCTCCCTTTCATGCTCTCTGTCTCTCATTCTCTCTGTCTCAAATAAATAAATAAAAATCTTTAAAAAAAAAAAAAGAATGATGCAATTCTATCTAAATGTACTGACAAGAATAGATACCCATAACACATTCTTTCTTTTTCTTTTTTTATAGATTTTATTTATTTACTTGACAGAGGGAGAGAGAACACAAGCATGGGGAGCAGCAGAGGGAGACGGAGAAGCAGGCTCTGCGCTGAGTAGGGAGTTCGATGGGGGGCTCAATTACAGGACCCCGGGATCATGACCTGAGCCGGAGGCAGACGCTTAACCAACTGAGTCACCCAGGTACCCCCTCATAACACATTCTTAAGCAAAAAGGGCAAGTTTCAAAATGCTACAGATAAAATAAAGCCATTTTCTATTTTAAAATTAGATTATTATTATGGTTGTATAGCTCTGGAAATGAACCCTGAACAACCACTGAATTGTACACTTTAAATGAGTAAATTTTATGGTATATAAATTATATCTTATAGCTGTTAAAAATAAACACTTTTTGGGGGCTCCTGGGTGGCTCAATCAGTTAAGTGTTTGACTCTTGATTTCGGCTCAGGTCACAATCTCAGGGTCATAAGATTGAGCCCCATGTCAGGCTCTGTGCTGGGCATGGAACCTGCTTATGATTCTCTCTCTCCCTCTCCCTTTGCTCCCCTCTCCACCACTCTTTCTTCTCACAAACAAAAAAAACCCCACAAACAAAAAACTAAACACTCTTCTATTTTTAAAAATTACACTTATGGATGTTAATTATACATACATATAAAAAAACTGTTTGCAGCAGGCCTGAAAAAGGATGAAGTCCTGAAACAGACTATCAGAGGCAGTTTCGTGATGACTTTGCCTCAGTAATCAGTTCTTAATTATGATCAATCCAATTCTACTTAACAAGCAGCACGTATTTCATTTTTTAAAAACAAAAATGAACTCTGTCATTGTACTGCTGAAAATTACACATATTCTGTCTACAACATAACCCAATCTACTGATAACTACTTCATAAATGAAATAAAGATGGACACATCTTATGCTTTTATGAAGGAAGTTGGTCCCTAATGATAAGCAGTTTTCCCCTAAGCCTTCCCAAAATATTAATAGCCTACTAATGAAATTTTTTAGGTTTCACATTTAGCTCACCAGTCTAAAATTTACAGAATTCCCCTCTTGCCCTTCCTGAAAGTGAAAATATTTTCCATTTCCTGTTCCGCAACCTATCATTTCTCTGCAATCAAGGATTAACAATAGTGGTTATGCAATGTCATGTGTCAGTTCTCTCAATATCTGAGTTATATTTCATTCATAGCATCTAAGCCTTCCATTACTAAGTCACTTATTTTGGGTTTCAACTCCAAGTTTAGTACCATTTTACTATAAGTATTTTACCATTTGCAGTATCATTCTCCTTGACAGAGAAGATAAAAATTAACAAAATAAGCATAACTTGCTTTTCTCTGTCAATATACAACATTTGCTTCCATTCCTAACACAGAGCCTGGTAAACAGTAAGCAGTGCAAAAATATCTGCTGAACTAATAAATGCAAGTGATTTATCCCTTCTTTTTACTCTTAAAAAACTATAATCTTAGTTTTTTCTAATTATACAAAAATGCATCTTTATTGAAAAACTTAAATATTATATAATATAAAGTAGAAGTCCCTCATAATTCACCTCCCTCAACAGTAAGAATCACTTCAGTAGCCTGAATAATGGCATCCTAAAAGATATCTACTTCCTAATCCCTAGAATCTGTAAATGTTATCTTATTTGGAAAAAGGGACTTTGCAGATGTCATTAAGGATTTTGAGACGGAGAAATTATCATGGATTATTCAGGTAAGCAATACACACAATTACAAGTGTTCTTCTGAGAAGGGGGAGATCGGATACACACAGAAGGGGAAGAGGCAATGTGTCCGAGGGGACAGAGACTGGAGTGATGTGGTCAGAAGCAAGGAATGCCGGCAGCCAAAATGGCAAGGAACGGATTTTCTCCTAGAGCCTCTTGGAGAAGAGTGGCCTTGTCAACACCTTGATTTTGGGCCAGTGATACTGATTTTGGATTTCTGGCCTCCAGAACTTTAAGAGAATAAATGTATGCTTTTTAAATCCTCATGTTTAGTGATTTGTCATGTAAGCGGCACGAAAGTATATTAATACTGCATATTCTAGACATTTTTCCAAAGAAGACATACAAATGGACAACAGATACATGAAAAGGTGCTCAACATCACTAATCATCAGGGAAATGCAAACCAAAACCACAAGAAGCTATCACCTTACACCTGCCAGAATGGCTAGAATCAAAAAACAAGAAATAACGTTGATGAGGATGTGGGAAAAAGGAACCCTTGTACCCTGCTGGTGGGAATGTACATTGGTGCAACCACGGTGGAAAACAGTATAGATGCTCCTTAGAAAATAAAAAATAGAAATACCATACAATCCAGTAGTTCCATTACTGAGTATTTACCCAAAGAAAACGAGAACCCTAATTAAAAAAGATATATGCAGGGGCACCTGGGTGGCTCAGTCGTTAAGTGTCTGCCTTCAGCTCAGATCATGATCCCAGGGTACTGGGATTGAGCCCCACATCAGGCTCCCTGCTCTGCGGGAAGCCTGCTTCTCCCTCTCCCACTCCCCCTGCTTGTGTTCCCTCTCTCAATGTGTCTCTCTCTGTCAAATAAATAAATAAAATCTTTAAAAAAAAAAGATATATGCATCCCAATGTTTACTGCAGCATTATTTATCATAGCCAAGATATGGAAGCAACCTAGGTGTCCAATGACAGACGAATGGATAAGGATGATGTGGTACACACACACACACACACACACACACACACACACACAAAACGTACTATTACTCAGCCATAAAAAAGAATGAGATCAGGGCAGCCTGGATGGCTCAGTGGGGTAAGTGTATGCCTTTGGCTCAGGGCATGATTCCAGGGTCCTGGGATCAAGCCCCATGTTGGGCTCCCTGCTCAGCAGGGAGTCTGCTTCTCCCTCTCCTTTTGTCCCTCTCTCCCGCTTGTGCTCTCTCTTAAATTAATAAATAAAATCTTAAAAAAAAAAAACCAAAAAAACCAAAATGGGATCACAAAATATGACATCATTTTATATAATACATGAATTTATAAGAAGAGAATGCTGTGTTGCCCAAACTTATCTGACCAAAGAACTTTTTTCCTTCCGAGCATTTCATGAGATTCATTTCTATGGAATATATTTTAGAAGATGCTGGGCCAGGGGCACCTGAGTGGCTCATTTGGTTAAGCGTCTGCCTTTGGCTCAGGTCATGATCCAGGAGTCCCCGGATCAAGCCCCGCATCGAGCCCCACATCGGGCTCCCTGCTCAGTGGGGAGTCCACCTCTCCCTCTGCTCCTCCCCCTGCTCATTCTCTCACTTGCTCACTCTCTCAAATAAATAAAATTAAGGAAAGGAAAGGAAAGGAAAGGAAAGGAGAGGAAAATGCTGGGCCAGTCATTCTAATCCTGTATTCTGTAACTCTGTACTTGAATGATGTAATTTCTAACAGTGTTAACATCTGAGTATACAATGGTCCAGAAATGATTGAGGTCTGGTATATGTGTAATAATGTGTTTTAAGTTAAAATAAATGAAAAATTGGGCGCCTGGGTGGCTCAGTTGGTTGAGCGACTGCCTTCGGCTCAGGTCATGATCCTGGAGTCCCAGGATCGAGTCCCGCATCGGGCTCCCTGCTCAGCAGGGAGTCTGCTTCTCCCTCTGACCCTCCCCTGTCTCATGCTCTCTCTCTCTATCTCATTCTCTCTCTCAAATAAATAAATAAAATCTTTAAAAAAAAAAATAAATAAATAAATGAAAAATTAGTTTATGCTTATCTCTTTCATCTACATGTTGAAATATGAATAAAATATGATGTCTGGAATTTATTTTAAAATATGACTTCTGGAATTTTATTTACTTATTTATAATTGGGTTTTGTGGTGAAGTGGAGACACAGATGAGACAAACGTAGCTGATGACTGCTGTAGCTGGGTGATGGGCACATGAAAGTTTGTCATACTATCCCCCTTACTTTTGTATGTGCTTGAAATTTTCCAAAACAGAAAGTTAACAACTAAAAAAGAAAGGAAATGACTACAGTGCTCTGGATCTTGAAATGGTTCTGCTGCAGATTATTCTTACACAAATACAAAACACACAAAGAACACACAGGATTTCTTTAATTTAAAGGAACCATTAATTCCATGCAACAACATCATTTCAACATTAGCTTTTCAGGGGAAATAACAGAGACATTAATCTTTTTTTTTTTTTTTAAGATTTTATTTATTTATTTTAGAGAGGGAGAGAAAGCACAAGCAGGAGGGACAGGCGGAGAGAGAGAATCTCAAGCCGACTCCATGCTAAGCACAGAGCCCAATGTGGAGCTTGATCTCACGGACCCTGAGATCATGACCTGAGCTAAAACCAAGGGTCAGACGCTCATCTGACTGTGCCACCCAGGCACCCTGAAACATTACGTTTAAATGTTTGTTTCAAAAGGTAATCCATACCATCTGATTTCAATAATGATGGAATGGAGGAAATGTGGCATATCTTTATCTAATTGCTCTTGATAAATCCTTGTGCCAGAGACTATCTTCACATACTGCCCTCTATTTCCTAAATTAGTTCTGGCCAAAGCTCTGTGAACTGATGTAATGTGTCAATTCTAGGTTGAGGCAGTTAAAAGCCAGGGCTTCTCCATCTCTCTCTTCCTGCTTCAATAACAATGCTGGTCACATTTTGAGATGGTAGCTTCACAATATGGAGGGAATATGGGTTCCTAAGCCACTGGATGGCTTACTACTGAACCCCACTGGACTCTGTGTAAGGAAGGTAGGAATCTCTGTTGTGTTATACCACTGATATTTTGCGATATTACCACAAAACAGCCTAATATTATTGTGGAAATAAAGACCATCCAAGGGACGCCTGGGTGGCTCAGTCAGTTAAATGCCTGACTCTAGATCTCAGCTCAGGTCTTGATCTCAGAGTCATGAATTTGAGCCCTTGCAACGGAGCCTACTTAAAAAACATTTTTTTTAAATAGATAAATAAATACCAGTGAAAATAAGCAGAGTCTATTTATTAAGAGCCTGCCATAGCAAGGGAGGCAGCCAGCCACCATCTCTTTGGCAGAGATTCAAAGGCAGGCAGGGGAACGGAAAAGCTTTAAATTGAATAAAAGGGAAGACATCAGGTATGCTCTGCCAGAAGAAAGCTGGAGGCCAGCTAACTTGAAGCAGGGCAACCTATGTGATTGGTTGGGGGGTGTATTTGTCTTTCCCTGTTTAGTCCTGAGTTAGAAGTTGGCAGTTACTGACCAAGACCTGGCTGTTTGAGCCTATTGCTACTGAGGCTGTGGGTCACAGTTCTATTTTCATGTATGATCTGGCCATTGTCTATCTGCCTATTTAGTCTCTCATTCTCCTAATACAGACATTGGTACCTAGAAGTGACATGCTACTATAACAAATACCCTAATATAGTATAGAGTTAGTAGTGAGGCAAAGGGCTTCAAGGAAAGTGATGCTGGGGGCTGGAAAAATGAAGAACCATGTTTTACCGTGGCTAAATATTTGATAAAGCTGTTGTCTGCTATAACTTACAAGGTGACAAAGAGTCTACTGAATTTGTAGTTCTATAAAAAAGAGTTTGAGAAAGAGAATCTTAGAAGTGTATGTTGGCTGCTATTGGCTATTTGGGAAAGCATTATAAGTAAATGATAAGGTCAGGAAAGAAGCAGCTGATTTGCAAACAGAAATAGGAAGGAATAGACAGAATTCAGAAATTTAAAGTCTTGTTGGAATGCAGCTTGCTTCTAGACCCCAAACGGGAAGAGATGAAATTAAAAGGCTGAGCTCAGATGCCCACTGGCATCTCTCAGCTGACTAAAGTACCTCAGTGGTAAAACCCACACTGAGGGGATAGCCATCTCTCAAACAACCAACTGAGTAGAGAAATGGGAGCCCTCAATCTTTGGAAGAGGTTACTAACACATGTGAACTTATGGTTAGGGACACAGGGAATTGACTAGAACTAAACACATCAAAGGCTTACTAACTTTGAGGAAATTACTTTGTTAAAATTTTATTTATTTACTTATTTATTTTTAAAGATTTTATTTATTTGACAGAAAGAGACAGCCAGAGAGGGAACACAAGCAGGGGGAGAGGGAGAAGCAGGCTTCCCTCAGAGCAGGGAGCCCGACACAGGGCTCGATCTCAGGACCCTGGGATCATGACCTGAGCCGAAGGCAGACACTTAAGGACTGAGCCACCCAGGCGCCCCAGTTAAAATTTTTTTTAAAAAAACTACTCAAGCTGAGACTAAAAAAGCCTTTGACTATTCACAATTTAAACCCCTGGGGCTCCCAACTTCCATGAAGCATATTCTAGATGAGAAGATTTGCACCTTCCAAAGAGGACTAGTCTCCCAAAGTTCACACAGCCCTATGTGGCCAAGGATGATAATCGGAAAAAGAACCCCAAGGAGGTTCTTGGAGGGAACTATGGCCAAGGGTCACAGAGAACAATGAATGAGGGAGTTCTTTCCATATAATTGGATTAAGGCCCAATTAAGGAAAATCCCTACCTCCAAGGCTGGTTGCCTTTAAGACCTATGGTTGTCCTTAGAGGTATCAAAATTATTACAAAAAAAAAAAAAAAAATTATTACAGAACAGCGATTGCTGCTATTTCCTATTCTCCTTTTCTAACAGTAGTGCTTACTAAGGCCCTGCCATTCTTGTTATACCACTGTGTACTTAGTGGTGAGTGAATGAGTGAGAAGAGATGGAGAGGAGGACAAAGAGTGAGAGCAAAGATAACTGAACAAGTCTCTGGACCAAGAGGAACCATAGTTGTACCTGAAGGGCAGATTACTGGACATACGGGCCACAGGGCCTGTGAATCTAGCTATTGCCGCTTAGGGCTCAATATACTATCAAAAGAATAATGTAATACTATGAACATCTTTCGACAGTAAGTACAGTGTTTTCTTGATTCTAAGATACATGCTTTTCCATATTCTAGTATTTCTGAAATTGAGTATATACAAAAGTCAGTATTTATTTTTAAAGATTTTCTTTTTTCTATTTTAAGTAGGCTCCATGGCCAGCATGGAGCCCAAAGCAGAGCTTGAACTCACGACCCTGAGATCAAGACCTGAGCTGAGATCAAGAGTCAGATGCTAAACGGACTGAGCCACCTGGGAGCCCCTTAAGATTTTTATTTTACTTTTAAATATTATTTTTTTCCAAAGATTTTATTTCTTTATTTTCTAGAGAGAGAGCACCTGAGTGAGCAGGGGGAGGGGCAGATGGAGAGAGAATCTGAGGCCGACTCTGCATTTAGTGCAGAGCCCAGCACAGGGCTCAATGATCTCATGACTATGAGATCATGACCTGAGCCAAAACCAAGAGTTGGTCGCTTAACCAACTGAGCCACCCAGGCTTCCAAGATTTTATTTTTAAGTAATTTCTTCACCCAATGTGGGGCTCGAACTTACAACCCCGAGATCAAGAGTTGCACGCTCTACTGACTGAGCCTGTGAGGTGCCCCTTAAAGTCAATATTTAAAGAAATTTTGCCAGCTCCAAAGCAGAGAAGTTCTGGAACAGCAGACAGTGCACATAGCTAATTTGACCATAAATACGAGGTGAAATTTCCTTGTCATCTCAACTCTTTGTGTGTGTTTTTAAGTAGGCTCCATGCCTAGCATGGAGCCCAATGTGGGGCTTGAACTCAGGACCCTGAGATGGAGACCTAGCTGAGATCAAGATCTGACGCTTAACCGACTGAGCCACTTATGTGCCCCAACTGTGTTATTTTTACGGGCAGCACCACATATAGTTGAATCTAAACCCTTGATTAATAGTCAAATGTCTTTTTTTCAAAAAGATTCTATGATGTAGCATTTTGTACTCAGGCAATGCAATTAAAGGTATAAAGAATTGCCAAATTTAGGTGAGATCACATAATTTTCAAAGGTAGGAGAGATTCATAAAGTACATGCACTCAGACATGAAACAACTGTCAAAGTTGTCTGAGTTGTCATCATCAAATGTTCAATTTCCAGCAGTAATTCACTTAGCTAAGAAAAAAATAGTTTAAGCAAAAAGAAAAGACAAAACCCCAGTATTCTTCAATATGCCTCAAAATTATATACTCAATCATAAAAAAAAAAAATAAAAGTAGCATGTCCCCATATTATGTGTTAACTACCCCAAAGCCCAAAGAAATTCAGCCTTATTCACATTCAGAAGTTTTTCAGAATTTTTTCTGAATGTGAATAAGGCTGACTCAAACTTTATTGCCATTCAAAAAAAAAAAGGGGGGTTCTACAATTGACTAGATAAATGTATGCTACTGAAGGTTAATAAAAAACTATGTTTAGGGGCGCCTGACTAGCTCAGTCAGTGGAGCACATGACTTTTTTTTTTTTTAAAGATTTTATTTATTTATTTGAGAGAGAGAGAATGAGAGAGAGCACATGAGATGGGGGAGGGTTAGAGGGAGAAGCAGACTCCCTGCCGAGCAGGGACCCCGATGCGGGACTCGATCCAGGGACTCCAGGATCATGACCTGAGCCGAAGGCAGTCGCTTAACCAACTGAGCCACCCAGGCGCCCGAGCACATGACTCTTGATCTTGGGATGTAAGTTTGAGCTCCACAATGAGTACAGAGACTACTTAATTTAAAAAATTTTTTTAAGAAATATTATTGAAAAAATTAACTACAGGGGCACCTGAAAAAATTAACTATAGGTGGCTCAGCTGGTTAAGCGTCTGTCTTCGTCTCAGGTCCTGATCCCAGCATCCTGGGATCGAGCCCCATGGCAGGCTCCACGCTCAGTGGGGAATCTGCTTCTCCCTCTCCTTCTGCCCCTTCCCCTGCTTGTGCTCTCTCTCAAATAAATAAATAAAAATTTTTTTTTTAAAAAGAAAAAATTGACCATAAAAAAACTGTTTCTCTTTCTTTCCCTGAAATACTGTTACTAAATAGATGGTTTTAGACTTACTGTTTAGAATTTCTTGAAACTGAGAAAATATGACAATTCAACCTTATTTTTCTAAATAACTAAATATTGAATACATCATGTATATGTACCATAATTTATCTATCCCCTACTCATGGGCATTTAGGTTGTTCCCAATTTTTGCTATTATGATGTTTCAAACATTGATAACTTCAGCTGTACTGGTAATATTCTAGTTCTGAGGATGGGTGGAGAGTTCATGAATTTTTTTTATTATGATCATAGCTTACACGTATATAACATATTCCTTGTAAATATAAAAACTAGTTCATTAAAAAATAAAACAATAAACTGTTGTGCAAACATTGTTGAGCATTTCCCTTAGGACAAATTCCCAGGCACTGGGTGGCTTAGCTGGTTAAATGTATGACTCTGGATCTCAGCTCAGGTCTCGATCTCAGGGTTTTGAGCTCAAGCCCCATGTTGGGTTCTACGCTGGGCATAGAGCCTACCTAAAAAAATAAATAAATATTTATATATTTTTTATTTATATATACTATATATATTTATTTATATATATTTTATAATAAATAAAAATACATAAATTCCCAGAACTGGAATTACTGCGTCAAAGAGAATGCATACAGGCATATCTAGTTTTAGTATACGTGCTGCTGAAGCGAGCACCAGGCATACCTAGTTTTATTTGGTTCCTCTTTATTACATTTCAGATACTGCATTTTTTTTTTTTTTTTTAAACAAATTGAAGGTCTGTGGCAACCTTGCCTTGAACAAGTCTATCGACACCATTCTTCCAACAGTATTTACTCACTTCGTGTCTCTATGCCATATTTTGGTAATTCTTTAAGTATTTCAAAACTTTTCATTATTGGGCGCCTGTGTGGCTCAGTCGTTAAGCGTCTGCCTTCGGCTCAGGTCATGATCCCAGGGTCCTGGGATCGAGTCCCACATTGGGCTCCCTCCTCAGGGGGAAGCCTGCTCCTCCCTCTCCCACTCCCGCTGCTTGTGTTCCTGCTCTCGCTATCTCTGTCTCTGTCAAATAAATAAATAAAATCTTAAAAAAAAAACAAAACAAAAAAAACTTTTCATTATTATTTTATTTGTTATGGGGATCTGTGATCAGTGATCTCTGACACTATTACTGTAATTGATTGGGTACACCATGAACTGCACCCATACAAGACAGCAAATTTAATGTTGTTGTTCTGACTGCTCCACCCACCAGCCATTCCCCCATCTCTTCAGGCATCCTGATTCCCTGAGACACAACAATACTGAAATTAGACCAATTAATAACCCTATAATGGCCTCTACGTGTTCAAGTGAAAGGAATAGTTGCAGCTCTCTTGCTTTAAATAAAAAGCTAAAAACGAATAAGCTTAGTGAGGAAGGCATGTCAAAAGCTGACAGACCAAGAGGAACCATATCTGGACCTGAAGGGGAGATCTCTGAAATTGAGTATATACAAAAGTCAGTATTTATTTATTTATTTTTAAAGATTTTCTTTTTTCTTTCTTTCTTTTTTTTTTTTAAGATTCTATTTATTTATTTGAGAGAAAGAATGAGATAGAGAGCATGAGAGGGGGGAGGGTCAGAAGGAGAAGCAGACTCCCTGCTGAGCAGGGAGCCCGATGCGGGACTCGATCCCGGGACTCCAGGATCATGACCTGAGCCGAAGGCAGTCGCTTAACCAACTGAGCCACCCAGGCGCCCAAGATTTTCTTTTTTCTTGTGCCAGTTAGCTAAGTTGTAAATGCAAAGGAAAAGTGGTTTTTTTTTTTTAAGATTTATGTATTTATTTTATTTTATTTTATTAAAGATTTTATTTATTTATTTGACAGAGACAGACACAGTGAGAGAGGGAACACAAGCAGGGAGAGTGAGAGAGGGAGAAGCAGGCTTCCTGCTGAGCAGGGAGCCCGATGCGGGGCTCAATCCCAGGACCCTGGGATCATGACCTGAGCTGAAGGCAGATGCTTAACGACTGAGCCACCCAGGCACCCCAAGATTTATGTATTTATTTTAGAGAGAAAGAATGAGAGTGCGAGCAGGGGTAGGGGCAGAGGGAGAGAATCTTTCAAGTGGACTCTCCACTGACAAGGCGCCTGAGGCGGGGCTGGATCCCACATCCCATGAGATCATGACCTGAGCCAAAACCAAGAGTCAGACACCCAACTGACTGAGCCATCCAGACACCCCAGGAAAAGTTTTGTTTTTTTTTTTTTTAAGATTTTTTATTTATTCATTTGAGACAGAGAGAGAGCATGCATGATCAGGGAGTCCACGTGAGGC
Organism: Neomonachus schauinslandi; assembly: GCF_002201575.2. Classification (NCBI taxonomy): domain Eukaryota; kingdom Metazoa; phylum Chordata; class Mammalia; order Carnivora; family Phocidae; genus Neomonachus; species Neomonachus schauinslandi. Next base: position 16,750,989 of record NC_058410.1, on the reverse strand, counting down.
TCGATCCCAGGACCCTGGGATCATGACCTGAGCCGAAGGCAGACGCTTAACCATCTGAGCCACCCAGGCGCCCCCTTCTCCCCGGAAAAGTTCTTAAAGGAAATTAAAAGTGCTACTCCAGGCATGCCTGGCTGGCTCAGTTGGTATAGCATGTGACTTGATCTCAGGGTTGTAAGTTTGAGCCCTACGTTGGGTGTAGAGAGTACTTGAAAATAAAAATCTTCAAAATAAAAAAATAATAAATCAAATAAAAGTGCTACTCCAGTGAATGCATGAATGATAAGAAAGCGAAATGCCCTTATTGCTGATATGGAGAAAGTTTTGGTGGTTTGTGTTAACAGATCAACCAGCCACATTACCTTAAGCCAAAGACTAATCCAGAGCAAGGCCCTCCCTAACTCTCTTCAATTCTGTGAAGACAGAGAGGTAAAGACAGTGCAGAAGAAAAGTTTGAAGCTAGCAGAGGTAGGTTCTTGAGATTTAAAGAAAAAAGCCATTTCCATAACATAAAGTGCCAGGTGAAGCAGCCAAGTACTGGCTTAGAAGGTGCATCAAGTTATCTAGAAAATCTATCTAAGATAATTAATAAAAGTGGTTCCACTAAACAACAGATTTCCATTGTAGGTAAAACAGCCTCTATTGGAAGAAAATGCCATCTAGGCCTTTCATAGCCAGAGAGAAGTCAATGCCTGGCTTCAAGGCTTCCAAGAACAAGCTGACTCTCTTGTTAGAGGCTAATGCAGCTGGTGACTTTATCATTCTAAAAATCCTAGGGCCCTTAACAATTACGCTAAACCTACTCTGCCTGTGCTTTATAAATGTAACAACAATGCCTGGATGACAGAACATCTGTTTACAACATGGTTTCCTGAATATTTTAAGCCCATTGTTGAGACCTACTGCTCAGAAAAAAAGATTCCTTTCAAAATATAACTGTTCATTGACAATGTACCTGGTCACCCAAGAGCTCTGATGGAGATGTACAATGAGATTTATGTTGTTTTCATGCCTGCTAACAAACATCTATTCTGCAGTCCAGGGATCAAGGAGTCATTTCAACTTTCAAGCCTCATTATTTAAGAAATACATTTCATAAGGCTATAGTTGCCATACACAGTGATTCCTCTGATAGATCTGGGCAAACCTTTTCCAGAAAGGTTTTCCATTTCCAGAAAACCTTCTGGAAATGATTCACCATTCTAGATGCCATTAAGAACATTCATAATTCATGGGAAGAGGTCAAAACAGCAACATTAAGAGGAGTGTGGAAGAAGCTGATTCCAACCCTCATGGGTGATTTTGAGGGGTTCAAGACTTCAGTGGAGGAAGTAACTACAGATGTGGTACAACCTCATGATAAAACTCTAATAGATGAGGGGTTGCTTCCTTATGGATGAGTAAAGAAAGTAGTTTCTCAAGATGGAATCTACTGCTGGTGAAGATGCTGTGAAGATTGTTGAAATGACAACAAAGGATTTAGAATATTACATAAACTTAACTGAGTTTCTTAACTTAGTTGAGAAAGCAGTGGCAAGCTTTGAGTGGATTGGCTCCAATACTGAAAAAAGTTCTACTGTGGTTAAAATGTTATCAAACAGCTTGGTGTGCTACAGAGAAATCGTTCATGAAAGGAAGAGTCGATCGATACAGCAAACTTCACTGTTGTCTTATTTTAAGAAACTGACACAGCCACCCTAACCTTCAGCAACCACCACCCTGATCAGTCAGCAGCCATCAACATGGAGGCAAGACCTTCCATCAGCAAAAAGATTATGACTTGCTAAAAGCTCAGATGATGGTTAGCATTTTTTAGCAGTAACTTATTTTTTAATTAAGGTATATATATTATCTTTTTAGATGTAATGCTATTGCACTATCAAGTAGACTATAGTATGGTGTAAACATGACTTTTATATGCACTGGGAAACCAAAAAATTCATTTGACTCGCTTTATTACAATATTTGTTTTATTGCAGTGGTCTGGAACTAAACCTGCAATATCTCCAAGATATGCCTGTATTTAAAATCCTGACATCTGAATCGCTAAAATCAAAAACACAAGAAACAACAAATGTTGGTAAGGATGTGGAGAAAAAGGAACCCTCTTGCACTGTTGGTGGGAATGCAAACTGGCACAGCCACTGTGGAAAACAGTATGGAAATCCCTCAAAAAGTGAAAAATAGAACTACCCTTAGATCCAGTAATTGCACCACTGGGTATTTACCCCAAAAATACAAGAACACTAATTCAAAGGGATCCGTGCACCCCTATGTTTATAGCAGCATTATTTATAAGAGCCAAATTGGGAGCAGCTGAAGTATCCATCAATAGATGAATGGATAAAGAAGACGTAGGGTGCACATACACACTGGAATATTATTCAGCCATAAAAAAGAATGAAATCTTGCCACTTGCAAGGACATGGATGGAGAAACAGACCTTTAATTATAGAGAACTGATGGTTACCAGAGGGGAGGTGAGTGGGGGGGGATCGGTAAAATAGGTGATAGGGATTAAGGAGTGCACTTGTGGTGATGAGCACTGGATGATGTATGGAATTGTTGAATTACTATATTATACACCTGAAATATAACACTGTATATTAACTACACTGGAGTTTAAAATAAAATACAATTTTTGAAAAAGGGAAAAAAAATAAAAGATATGCCAAAAAATAAAATGAAATGAAATAAAATTCTGACACTTATTGTCAGATTGCCTTCCAGAAAGGTGTACTAATTTATAATTCCAACCACCAACAAGATATGGTCAACACTGGCATTAACAAATCTTAGTAATCTTTGGGGCGCCTGGGTGGTTCAGTCATTAAGTGTCTGCCTTCAGCTCAGGTCATGATCCCAGGGTCCTGGGATTGAGCCCCACGTCCGGCTCCCTGCTTAGCAGAAAGCCTGCTTCTCCCTCTCCCACTCCCCCTGCTTGTGTTCCCTCTCTCACTGTGTCTCTCTCTGTCAAATAAATAAATAAAATCTTAAAAAAAAATCTCAGTAATCTTTGCTAATTGCAAATGTGAAAATTCAAATTAATAATAAGTAAAGAGAGTTTTAAAAGAATTCTTCAAAAGCTATTTTGCTTTGAAACACGCTAACTCATGTTACAAACTGGTGCCAGATTAATCTTCCAAATAAATAGTTCTGATCATGTCACCCTCAATGACTCCTTTAAATTAGTGGTTAGAGAGCTTTGGAGTCAAACTGCAGGGTACAAATCCCAGTTCTACCACTAACTGGCTGTGTAATCTTGGCAAGCTGTGCCTCAGTTTCTTCATCTTCAAATGTGGGCAATAATGGTCCTATCTAATCGGGTTATTTTGAGCATTATGCTCAAAATACAGTTTAATACAGTTGACCCTTGAACAACACAGGAGGTTAGAGGTGCCAACCCCCTATGCAGTTGAAAATCTGAGTATAACTTTTGACTCCCCCAGAACTTAACCATTAATAGCCTACTGTTGACCAGAAGCCTTACTGATAACATAAACACAGTTAACATATACTTTAAGTATTATACTCTATATTCTTACAAAACTTTTTTTTCTTAGTTTTTTCTTCAGTATTTCTAGGTTATACAATTCATCTGTTTTTTTCATTTTTTTAAAAAAAGATTTTATTTATTTGAGAGAGAGAATGAGAGAGAGAGAGCACATGAGGAGGGGAGGGTCAGAGGGAGAAGCAGACTCCCTGTTGACAGGGAGCCCCATGTGGTACTCGATCCCAGGACTCCAGGATCATGACCTGAGCCGAAGGCAGCCGCTTAACCAACTGAGCCACCCAGGCGCCCTCATCTGTTTTTTCAATTTCTTGCAAATCTCCAAAAAATTTTCCAATATATTTAATGAAAAAAGTCTGAGTACAGGTGGACCCGCACACTTCATATCTGTGTTGTTCAAGGGTCAATGGTGCATGTCAAATGTTTAGAATAAATGCCCACTGGGGTGCCTGGGTGGCTCAGTCAGTTAAGCGTCTGCCTTCGGCTCAGGTCATGATCCCAGGGTCCTGGGATCGAGCCCCAAGTTGGGCTCCCTGCTCAGCGGGAAGCCTGCTTCTCCCTCTCCCACTCCCCCTGCTTGTGCTCCCTCTCTCGCTGTGTGTCTCTGTCAAGTAAGTAAATAAAATCTTAAAAAAAAAAAAAAATAGAATAAATGCCCCACTCAATTATCTTCTTATCTCTTTTCACTACCTCACTGGACTCTCCCCAGTGTACCTTATACTCTAACCAAGCCAAACTACTTGCTCTCAGCTTTTGTACCTCTGCTTTTCTACCTTCATGTCCTTACTCATCCTGTTTCTTCTTGGGAGAGGCCCTGCCATATTTTTTTCTTACAGAAATTATACCCAACTTTTAAGGTGCCATTCACATGCTGTCTTCACAAAGATTTCATTGAACTGCCTGTTTGTTAGCCTTCTCTGAACTGTAAATGCACTTTGCATGGTCAAATAAAACCTATGTTTTTGCCCTACTTTTGTAGTTGTCTCATTTTTCCTACTAGATCACAAATTCATAGAGAATAGGGTATCTTAAATATATATATCCCATCCCCCCCCATACACACTCCAGATGAGGAAATGGATCCAGAGAGATAAACTGGCCTAAGTTCACACAGCCAGCTGGAGGTCACACTAGAAACAGAATCCACACATCCTGAACTGGCCCAGTGCTCTTCTCATCAGAACCTGCATCTTGAGTTTCCTAAAGGCAGGGGTCATGACTCACTCATTCCTTTAAGGAACATTTAAATTGGTTAAACTGAACAGACAAAACCTCCGTTTCTTTGAAACTTCAGACCTTCATCAAATATGCAAATGTCAGCAAACCCAAACAGTTTTTGTAGATATCTCGTTCAATTTGGGGAAAAACCAGGTACCACTACATAATAAGATTTCAAAGTGTTGCCTCTGGTTGAATTATGTTCATAAAAAAAGATGGCCTGTCTCAGTGCTTTGATTAAGTCAGTTATGAGAATAGCAACAGTAGTAATATGTACTGTTTCTTTCTGAGCAGCATATAGTCTCAGTTGCTTAGACAGCAATATTCAAGACTCTATTGCTTACTGATGACATTTTCTTCAACTCGCTTTCTACAAAGCTGATCAAAAGTGAAAACTACCACTATATTTTATTTTATGCTGAAAAATGCCATTTCCACTTGATAAAAATGTTGTTCAATGACTAAATAACTTTGTGGTCTACAAAAAAGCTACTAATCTAAATATAACATCTAGAATGAAAACTAAATACCCAGAGTTGCATCTATTCCAAGGCTATATTTATACAGAATAACAAGGACTAGCATTAAAAACAAAACAACCTATAGGAGAAAACAGATATCATACCAAAAAAAAAACACTTCTAAATTTTTTCATACCAAAAAAAAAATTGTAGAAGTACTTTTTTTATTTGCCTTTAGAGAGTGGCAAGGCATATTCAACAGATATTCAAGCACAGAAAGAATGCGCCTTCCCCAGCATGTGCCACGATCCAGTTTCTTGCAGCAGCATCTGATCAGCAGAATACAATGCCGCTACTTTTACTGTTAAAAATCAGTCAAATTCCTCCACTGCCTGAGGGAATCAACTAGCTCATTTTACCTGCCTATGAACATTTTAAGGAAAGAAATAACCTTACTTAAATCACAAATGTAGCTATCTTAGCAGAGAACATTCATTCCAATTATAATGTCCTACCTTTTCTTCCTCATGAAGGAAATTTGATAAAGAATTTTAATCTTCAATAAATAATCCATAAAGGCCTGACAAGCTTCATGATCCTGGGTGAAGTAACACAATATTTGTGTGTGAGACTGTATTTATTTACTTATTTCTCACTAGATTTATGAATAACGTCTACACAGCGATATATATTTTTTAAGTCATAGTAACATATGGGGCGACAAACATTAAACCTTGTTCTCTTAGAAAATAACTTTCAATTGGAGAAGTGAGAGAATGGGGTTAAATCAAATCACCGGAGAGTCATTCTTTGAGATCCAAGTTCTTTTTGAAGTCATAACAAATAATATTCCTTTCCTTTTCTTCCCTTCATTTTATTTAGGTACACATTCCTACTCCATAAAAACCCTTCCATCCCTCCTACCCCTTCCAACTATGAACCGTAAGCTAACATTACAGTGGACTGGAAATAGAAATTCCCACGCTTTCTTCAAGGTAAATCCAGGATCGACTCTCTCTGGGATGCAAAGAACTGCGGCTCTTTCACTGCAATTTTCTTTCAGAACCACCTTTCACTTTCCTTCCTTCCTAAACACTGACCCGTCCGTGTTCGGGATAGGGGTGGAAGTGGGAGACACTCCGCGCAAAGCCTCCAGCAAGTCAGACTCTCCCCAACCTAACCCGCACTTCCAAGGCCGCGGTGCCTGCGGCTCTTCCTTCAGCCCCGGGCGCGGCCAACCCTCGCTTCCCCAGGGCAGGGCTCAGCTCAGGTCCATGCAACCAGCCAAATCAGGCCCGCACCGGGCCGACCGGGCCCGGCCCACCCGTCCGCAGCAGCCCCTGGACCCCCGCCAGCGGGGCTGGGCGTGGGCCCCGGCGGCCACCGCCCCGCTAACTCGGTCTCGGGAGGAGAGAGTGAGCCCCACCCGCTACGCCAGCCCCAGACCTACCTGCAGGGGAGACCGGGGCTCCTGGACAGCGGCCACGGGCCCGAGGGCGGTCGCCCAGGCGGCTGGAGCCCGTCCCAAGGACCCCAAGTATCCCTGGTGGGGCAGGGCGGGGAGAGACGCCGGGGAGCTGCCCCGGGCCAACGCGGCCCGTCGCGAGGGTCGCGGGGACCTGGCTCTCCCCTCAGCACCAGTCCACCGCCGCCGCCGCCATTTTGCCTTCCACTCGGTGTCGCCGCCGCCGCACTCCGCCGCAGGTTTCCCGGATGTAGGCATTTCCCGGCGTCGCTTGCGCGGGGGCCGAAGACTGGGGGCTTCTGTCCGCCCGGCCGCCAGCAGCCCGCGCGCCGCCTGCAGCCTGCCAGCCTCCTCCGGTCGCCTTCTCCTCAGCGTGTTGGCGAGCGTCGCCTCGCGTCGCCCCCGCCTGGTGCTGCCCAGGTGACTCGTCCCGGCTCGTGGGATCAGGCTCTCCCCCTCCCAAGTCCACTCATTTCAGTGTCTCTCTTTTTTTAATTGAGCTCTTCTGTGCACGGATAGAGAATAAGACGCACATCTCAAGAAGTTTAATTCTCAGAAGGAAACAGCAATGAGTTGCTCTGAAACCTCGCTGTGGGAACCAGGATCGAGATTTCTAGAGGCTTTGAAATGAATTGAGTTTTGCTTAGCACTCTTTCCTCGAGTAAGTCGGTAGTTAAGTATTTGCTGAATCAGCCAGATTAATATATTCTTGAGCCAAGACAGGGGTTAACAGAGTTTGGAGATTTTTAACCTGTCAACCGAATCGGTAGACGGGGAAGTCATTATTGCCATAATTGGAATAATGGCGACTGTCAGAAGAGGTTTTATTTCTTGCTAAGTTGAATTAGAAGTTTGGGATGGCATCATTAGGCTTATGGTGTTTGCAAGTACCGTCTACCCTTTGTAAAGAGTGCCTTTGCCAAATCTGCCTCTAGAAAATATAGTTAGTATTTTAAAACATCTTTCTTTTTCTTTTCTTTAAGATTTTATTTTTTAAGTAATCTCTACACCCAACATGGGGCTGGAACTCACAACTGGAAGATCCAAGTCACAAGCTCCACCGACTGAGCCAGCCAGGAGCCCCTCAAACATCTCTTTTCATTCTTCTACTAGAGACTAACTATAAAAATTTTCTTCGAATTAAAATACTTCTTTTCATGATGTTAAATTAGGTACTGGCCAGGGCGCCTGGGTGGCTCAGTCGTTAAGTGTCTGCCTTTGGCTCAGGTCATGGTCCCAGGGTCCTGGGATCGAGTCCCGCGTCGGGCTCCCTGCTCCGCGGGAAGCCTGCTTCTCCCTCTCCCACTCCCCCTGCTTGTGTTCCCTCTCTCGCTGTGTCTCTCTCTGTCAAATAAATAAAATCTTAAAAAAAATTAGGTACTGGCCATTGTATCCTGAAGTTCAAATGTGAAAATCTCTGTTAAAAGATTCCATTCCAAGAGCACTTGGTTGAAACTCTGTAAGCACAAGCACAGAGATTGTAGAAGATACAGTGTATGACCCAAGGTGAGTCACATAATAGCCCTAGGTCTTACTTTCTTCAACTGCAGGACTAAGTAACCTTTGGAGACCCTTTCAGCCTCAAAATTATATGAATCTAATATGTTCACAGGCCTGCTTGCCCTTCTCAGAAGGATTATGTATCTGAAAAGACATACTGCCCCCCAAATCTTGTCACCTCTGTCATCATCCAGAGAACTTCTTTTCTTAAGCTCTTCAATTCTAAGCCTAAAGTGGAGTATCTCCATAAACTACTGTTCTGGGGAAATTTTCTGGATTATTCAAGGAGCTTAGTGAATTGCTCTGAGACGGGAGGTTTAACTCCAATGAAGCAGGGAGAGAAGAAGAGCAGGAAAGAAGGAATGATCAGGAAAGATGTAGCAATCCCCAAGATGAAAAGCGTCTGAGACTGGGGAATGGGGGGAGGTGAAAGAGCAGGGAAATGCTTACTAAGGCTGCTGGATGTCTGGATGGCAATACCTACCACTGCATTTGAAGGGCTTTGTATTGGTGTGATGGAAAACCCTTGGTCCAGCTTCAACCTACTCAGCTTTTCAATACTTCATGGAAATGGGGACTTGGGGTTTCATTTTATTTTTATCAACAGGTGTAGGGGCCAAATTTCATGCTTGGGTGACTGTAGGAACAGGGACAGCAAACATGGAAGAAGTCTGAAGAGCAATGTGGCCCTGAGAACTTAAGTCCTCTCAGTAACTCAGTCTTAGGGGAAGGCTATAGACTATGAGCAGCCCACACTTAAGGGGTGAAGAATTGCATTCTACCTCTTTTTGGGCAGAGAATTTACATAAATCGGTTGGAATTCTGAGCAGATTAGTCTCTTCTCCATTATTTTTTTTTTAAACATATCAATATGGACTCATGGATATTTATTTTATAGTTTGAGTATTTTATTTTGTTGATCAAATTGTTCCAGCTTTGACTATTGGGAGCTCTTCCAGTTGAATTGGCTTCTGTGTCCCTTTGACATACCCCTCCTCTCCCCCATTATTATGACATTTAAAAAAATTTTTTTTTAAAGATTTTATTTATTTCACAGAGATAGCAAGAGCAGGAACACAAGCAGGGGGAGTGGGAGAGGGAGAAGCAGGGTTTCCCGCTGAGCAGGGAGCCCGATGTGGGGCTCGATCCCAGGACCCTGGGATCATGACCTGAGCCAAAGGCAGACGCCTAATGACTAAGCCACCCAGGAGCCCCTTAAAATTGTTTGTTTTTTTTTTTTTAAAGATTTTATTTATTTATTTATTTGAGAGAGAGAGAGAAACAGCATGAGAGGGGAGAGGGTCAGAGGGAGAAGCAGGCTCCCCGCCGAGCCGGGAGCCCGATGTGGGACTTGATCCCAGGACTCCGGGATCACGACCCGAGCCGAAGGCAATCGCTCAACCAACTGAGCCACCCAGGCGCCCCTTAAAATTGTTTTTTAAAAGAACTCCCTTAAGGGGCACCAGGGTGGCTGAGGTGGTTAAGCATCTGACTCTTGATCTCAGGGTCATGAGTTCAACCACTGCATTGGGCTCCATGGACTGTGGAGCCTACTTAAAAAAAAAGAACTTCCTTACTTTCTGACAGTACAACATGCTTCAAGCTATCTTATATATTCCCTGTCTCTCCAAGAAGTCCTTGTTCCTTTTATTGGAGAATGGTATTAGAAACCAAATCTGGGGGCACCTGGGTGGCTCAGTCAGTTAAGCATCTGCCTTCCACTCAGGTCATAATCCAGGAGTCCCAGGTTAGAGCCCAGCATTGGGCTACCTGCTCAGCAGGGAGTCTGCTTCTCCTTCTGCCCTCTGCCTTTTACTCTGCTTGTGCTCTCTCTCACTCAAATAAATAAATAAATCTTAAAAAAAAAAGCAAATCTGGTTTCTAGGTATGCTTGTTACTACTGGAGTATCATTGTTTGTAGAACATCTCTTGCTAAGAAATTTTAAAATTTAGCTTCATTCCATACTATGAAGGGGTAAAATCTGTATTTTGATGAGTAGCAGCTATTATTTTACAGTCTACTATTACAGTTTAGCTTCTTATGTCCATGGCCTGCACAAAAATTATTTTTTGACAGCTGATGCATTTCTGATGACTCTGTTAGGCTAGTCTGTCAGCTAATGCCCCCCAAAGTCTAGTTATGACAGTTTGGAACTGAACATTAGTTTATTTTTCATTAAATTTTTTTTTACTTGATCAGCTATATTCTGGTCATTCTACTTCTCCCTTCTTACCTGCCTCCCGCCCAATGGTTTTCTCCCTCCTTGTTTACCTAATACAGCAAAATGTTCGAATTGTTTTGAAGCTAAGATGATGGTAGTCTGTTAGTTCTGTACATTGCCACTTAATGTTGTGGTTCAGAAGATACTGCTGAAAGAGTTTGAATACTTGCTTGTCATAGTTCAAATGTCCGCAGGTTTCTAATCTATAAGAGTAGAGCACTGCTACTGCTTCAAACCATGTAACTAGTCTGAGCTGGGTACCATATTGATACCATAAGCTTAAATGAAGGCTTGATATAAACTATACTGGTGGACTTAGTATTCTTCCTAGACAAGATTCTGGAATGGATTATTAAAAGGATGTTTCCACAATACTATGAAATGGAAGTGTTACAAAGGACAAGGAATTTTTCAATTATACAAAATTTTTGATGGGATAGCTATAGCACAGTTATCTCCCCCACAGCAGCTTTGTGAACAAGATAAATGGGGCAGAATGTCAATAAATTAGGTTTATAAAGATTTCAATAACTATAGTCAAACACCAATGATTTACATGTCACTGATAATTGGGAGGACTAGAGGAGTGGGCCTAAGCACTTCAGTACATTTATCCTATCGCCTAACCAATGGGGTGAGAGTGTAGATCATGCTGGGAAATTCTGAAAATGATCAGCTTCTGCTGAAAACATTCAAAGGAGATTGTTAGTTCTTTCCTCTACGGAAATAGGATTTGTCTTTTAGAACAGGGATTGACCTATAGTAAGGATCAAAATCATCTGCATTAACTCAACACTAGGGGAAGTACAGTATAGTATACTACATGTGTGAAAAAGGCAAAGGGTTTAAGTTCAACTAGTCAGCAGTCTAATTGAACAATAGTTAAGAATAGTTAAAATAAGTTGAGACAGCATTACAAAGGAATATTGTGCCAAGAACCAGGATGGTGAGATTTCTTAAGTCAACTCTGAGGGAGGCAGACACCACCTGGGAAAGCGTTCATTTTGGAGGTCACACTTTAATGATGGTCTTTGGTGGCAAAAGGGAGTATTTTTTTTAAGGGAAAACAAGACTGTGAGGTTAGTTCAGCTCAGTTTGCACTGACTCAGTGTTTACCATGGATCAGATACTATATTAAACATTATTAACACAACACTAAGGTATGGGCCTTGTTTGTGTGGTCCAGTAGAGACAGGCTGCTTAATACAGCTGTAAGCACAGCACAGGCTCTGCACAATGGGCTTTTGAAGCAGAGTACAATTTAGCCCAAATTGGCAGAGGCCAGGAAAGGCTTTCTGGAGAAAATGACACCTAAAAGGAGTTTGGAAGTTTTGGAGTTTAGCCAAGAAGGGCAAGAAACAATGCAAAGAGAACTTTGCCCATTAGAAACCATTGAAGGGATTTAAAAAGTTTACCCCAAAAAGCTATGATACATAGTTTTGAATATTTGGATATGTGATGAAGGATTTTTTTGTGGCTCCCAAGAAGACAAATGAAAGCAAATTTCAGGTCAGTATATGAAAATTAATTTATTTAGTAAAACCTTATAGTAAAGCACCCCAACATAATGTAAATTCAGTAAACTGATTGGTGATTGGCTGTCTTGCAGTAGGTTCACATGATCATTTCATTAACCCACAATAATATAATTCTACTTTTTGTTTTACAGTATTGTTATAGATTCCACTCATACACTAAAACCCTGCCATAATGCTGTATCAGTAAGAGCTGTCCAAGTGAGGGGAAGCTGCATTGGGAAATGGGAAACTTGGTAACAGTATATTTTCAAGTACAGGTTGGATGATAATTTGTCGGGAATGCTGTGGAAGTGATGGTTAAATTTGGGTTAGAGATGCTCTCCAAGGTACCTTCTACCTCTGATCCTGCAGCCCTCAAAGAAACTATTTGATAGTTTCATGAATAAAGGCAGTGATAATGAACAAATTTATAAACCAGGGTTTTATTTATACTACAGAAAGCTTATGTTTCTTATTAAATCTGGCAGAATTCACCAACTGATAAGAAATGTAACACTATCCAAACGTACTTTCTTTTATTCATGGTTACAAATACTCTTAAATCAAAGCAAAGCTTCAAACTTGAAACTTTTTGCAGCCCAAGTTAATATTCTAAGCCTACACATATGGCTCCCTCCCTCTACCAGTTATTTACTATAACAACCCAGGGAAATTGTATGTAATTGCTGCTGGAACCTGAGAAGGGTGCTAAGAACATGTATGAATCCTTCAAACTTTTCAGCAGCATATAATGTAGATGAAAGCAGAGGCACAAGTTTGCCACTCACTGTGCATGAAAAATGTGCCCCCCCAGGAGCTACCCTTCTAGGAGTGAGATCAACTCAGGGCCCACTCAGAGCAAGGATGTTAGTCTGCTGAATGGAATGGGAGTATGCCTGGGAAGTAAAGAAAGGGACACTGAAGCTTAGGTTGCAGCAAGACATTCATATAAAGGGAAATAAGTCAAAGGAAAATTAATAGCTATGTTTTTACTATGGAAACCATGTGATTACTCCTGGGGAATGTATATTCATAAATATAACATGATATATTTCATTTTAATAAAGTATACACACATTGATGGATAAAAAGGAATGAAAAGACTATTAATTGTCTGTATAAGTACTTAAAAATTTCTTTTGACTTTTTTTTCTGTAACAAATTACTTTTGTAATAACAAAGTCTTAAAAATTAGTCAGCAATAAAACTATAAACAGATTAAAAATTCCATTGGCAACATTTTCTTTCTTCTCTGATTCTTTATAATTCAAGTTACTAATTTTATCAAATATTTGAGTCAAATTTATATAAAAAAGATTGCATATATGTATTCCATTTAAAAATGTTGACAAAAAACCCCACACAAACCCCCCCCCCCCCGAGGTAAGATGGCATAAAAGAACTGAAAAGTATTTATTAGGACGGAAAAACAAAACTTTACCATAATTACTATCATTGGAATTATAAAGTAAACGAATACATGCTTTAAGAGCATAATAACAGTGATTTGTCATGAAGGTCTTCACGTTCAATAACAGACTTAACAAACTTTGGAAAGACAATGTCACAAAATTGTTTTTAAGCACTACACATTAACCTGAAACTAATGTAACATTATGTCAACTACACTCAAAAACAAACAAAAGAAAACACCTACATGTTAGATTATCATTAACATTGTAGACAAGGGAGGAGGGGGGTGGGAGGATGGGTTAGCCTGGTGAAGGGTATTAAAGAGGGCACGTTCTGCATGGAGCACTGGGTGTTATACGCAAATAATGAATCATGGAACACTACATCAAAAACTAATGATGTAATGTACGGTGATTAACATAACATAATTAAAAAAAAACATTGTAGACAAGGACAAAACAATATCCTTTACTCTTACCACATCATCATACTAGTCTCATACATGTTATCTATCAAATTTTAGTTTGGAAGTCAGCTCAGTTATCAATATCAAATTCTATTTTATTGCACAATGTCCAGTTCAGCAATTTTGAACTATGTTGTAGAACTAAATAAAAGCAAAAATCCTTAGGAAAAATGTACTTTTTCTTTTTCAAGAAAAATGAAGTTGGGTCTCAGCAGTTGACAGAGTTCTGTTCAAATCTACTCTAATAGAGGAACCTGTCAAAACACTTTCCTTTAACAAAACCTTTAAAAAAAATGGGAACACTACAAAAACCTGTCATCTTTGCTCTACTCAATTCTTTGTGAAGTTTAATAAACTTATTAAGGAAATAAAATGTGGAAAGATTGAAGAAAATATCTACAATAAAAAGGATAAACATTAACATTGGCCAGGGCCACCAGGGAGGGGTAATATCCCCCATAGTGTCGATAAAAAGAATAGGAACCTGTTGGTGGTTTGAGAATATTAAGTTCCATAACATCAAAAATGAAGAGCAGGTTCCATGAGCTAAAGCAGGTTCTACAGAATAGCCTGTTTGAAGGCAGTGTATACATGAGCAAAAGGATCCCTCTGATAGTCTTCCACAGATTCCAATTCTCTTGCCATCAGTCATCTCTCTGACTCTGCAACTATGAGAACATTCAATTGACAAAAGTCAAAACAGGGCATCGATATTATCAATAGTTTACAGAAGCTTCCTCTGCAAATTTCACATTTTCCAATAATAAAAATCTGCATAGAAGTTGTACTTCAAAATGCTAACAATATGCTTCACCTGAAATCTTGTAATTATAGTATTTTCATGAGAAAAGCTGTCTAGTAACATAAATGGCTTCTGAATCAGTTCCACAAACAAGACAAGGACCTAAAACATCCAAACTGTTCACAGACAAAGTCCTGCTGGGAAGCAAGCTTGTGATTTCAATACGGTCTTTTGCAGGATCAGTGCTGAGCCAGGAGCTTATGAGAGACTGGTGAACATTAGTCTGGCTACTAATGCTGTGAGACAAAAAACTACTATTTCTTCCTCCTGCAAGAAAAAAAAGGGGAACACATCTTTCAAGACTAATATTATGTCATAAACATCTGAAATTCTATTGATATTTTTAAAAGGCTAGGATTGAAACTTAATTCCAGAATAACAGGGTGATGACTTCATTATCATACATCACCATTTTTGACCAAAGGCTTATTCAGTGATATTAAATCCTCAAATTTCCATAGGATATTATGGATATCAAATTTGAATTCTTCAAGCAAAGCAGGAGATTTTAACCGTCCTTCTGGTGATTCTTGAATGGAAAGTCTCGGAAATGTAGCATGAAGAACCCTGGCTGTGCGAAGTTAGCCAGCTTATGGCATTTGTAGTTATCAGCACTAGAGTAGTAAGCAGCTGACAGATTTCAAGCCCTATGATACTAGAATTTACCCTGAGGCAGGAGAATGGAAACATTCTACCATTCTTTAATGTTAAAAATATGAGAATTTCTAATGTGGTATTTAAAACTATAACAAAATTCACACAAGAATCTTCATTAAATCCTTTTACCTTGGTTAAACAGTGATGATTTTTCAGGTACGTCTGTGGAGGCATCCCAATGCCAGAGGGATCCATCCTCAGAACAAGTAAATAGATGATCCGGGTTGGACGGGTGAAAGTGCACTTCCCACACTAAAAGATAAGAATCAAGAAGCTAATTCCTGTGCAGAAAAGTTGAACACACTTTAAGACCCTACCTCTAGGCATCATATTCCATTAACCTTCATCACACACCTTCAAACCCCAAGTCTGTGATAAAAATCAAAGGCTTCAGAATTAAAGAAAAGATATAATTTTCCAAATGGCTATAACACATAGATAGGATAAAGAAGCCAAATAAATCTACTTGTGTATTGGGCCAGCAAGTGAATGAAAATAAATGCTACCAGAAGCTATAAAGAACTTATCAAACTCAACACCCAAAGAACAAATAATCCAATCAAGAAATGGGCAGAAGACATGAACAGACATTTCTGCAAAGAAGACATCCAAATGGCCAACAGACACATGGAAAGTGTTCAAGATCACTCGGCATCAGGGAAATACAAATCAAAACCTCAATGAGATACCACCTCACACCAGTTAGAATGGCTAAAATTAACAAGTCAGGAAACGACAGATGTTGGCGAGGATGTGGAGAAAGGGGAACCCTCCTACACTGTTGGTGGGAATGCAAGCTGGTGCAGCCAATCTGGAAAACAGTATGGAGGTTCCTCAAAAAGTTGAAAATAGAGCTACCCTACAACCCAGCAATTGCACTACTGGGGATTTACCCCAAAGATACAAATGGAGTGATCTGAAGGGGCACAAGCACCCCAATGTTTATGGCAGCAATGTCCACAATAGCCAAACTATGGAAAGAGCCTAGATGTCCATCAACAGATGAATGGATAAAGAAGATGTGGTATATATACACAATGGAATATTATGCAACCATTTAAAAAAAAAAATGAAATCTTGCCATTTGCAATGACGTGGATGGAACTAGAGGGTATTCTGCTGAGCAAAATAAGTCAATCAGAGAAAGACAATTATCATATGATCTCACTGATGTGAGGAATTTGAGAAACAAGACAGAGGATCATAGGGAAAGGGAGGGAAAAATGAAACAAGACAAAACCAGAGAGGGAGATAAACGTAAGAGACTCTTAATCTTAGGAAACAAACTGAGGGTTGCTGGAATGGAGGGAGGTGGGAGGGATGGGGTGGCTGGGTGATGGACACTGGGGAGGGTATGTGCTATGGTGAGCACTGTGAATTGTGTAAGACTGATGAATCACAGACCTGTACCCCGAAACAAATAATACATTACATGTTAATTTAAAAAAACAAAAAGAAAATAAATGCTAATCATTTGACCTATTACATTTTTTTATGGAAGAATATGACAATGGGGTAATTCCTAAAATATGTACTTTTAAGATTTTATTTATGTATTTGTCAGAGAGAGCACACAAGCAGGGGGAGCAGCAGGCAGAGGGAGAAGCAGGCTGCCCACTGAGCAAGGAGCCTGATGCGGACTCGATTCCAGAACCCTGGGATCGTGACCTGCGCCGAAGGCAGATGCTTAACCAACTAAGCCACCCAGGTGTCCCTAAAATTTTTTTTTAAATTGTTAAGTTCTCTTATTTTCAATTCCTGTGTCATTAACATATGAAGAAAGGTTAGGTGTACCTGAGTGGCTCAGCTGGTTAAGCACCTACCTTCGGCTCAGGTCATGATCCCAGGGTCCTGGGATTGAGCCCTGCTTCTCCTTCTCCCTCTGCCCCTCCCCACTGCTCATGTTGTCTCTCTTGCTCTGTTCTGCTCTCTCTCAAATAAATAAATAAAATCTTAAAAATATATATATGAAGGTTATATTACTGGAAAAACAGAGAGAATACCATAAAAGTAACATACAAATGAATTTCTAAGCAGCAGTTCAATTTTGCTTCATGCCAGGCTTCTGGATACCTCTGGTATATATCACAGAAATAGCAACTAGCTCTTAGCAAACTAAAACCTATAAATGCTCCCAGAATCTGGACTCATTTTCAGATGGAGGGCTTTTAAGAAGCCAGTGTAGGATTGAGGACCCTGCAAGTTCTAAACTTTAAGGGAACTTTGTGTCAATAGACAAATGGGAGCCAACAACTGGCCAGGACGCCTTAGGAGGTTCTCTGCAGCACGCAAATCAAACAGGTAGTCTGTGAACAAGGGTTCTGTGATTCTGGACTAGAACCTTAAAGAGGCAGCATAGAAGGTGCCTGGGACATGGCATAAAAAGTATTAGAAGGCACATGCTTGCAACTGGGCAATTTTCATTCTGACAATTACCATAATTAAGCATCATGCCACAAAACATTAAAAGGTCATCTTCCTCAAGAGAACTTGTTCTGGGCAAATCCCTATGTAAAATACATTCATACTGTTTCATTAAAAAAAGTGAAAGAAAATAGCCTCTAGAGCCATAAGTCTACTGTACAAACCTAGATTCTTAAGTATTTATTTTCAGAGTAGAAAACAAACGTCTATACTAAAACATCTTATTTCATTTCTAGCCAAGAGTCAGAATGAATCAAAACAATACATTATGATCTGCTACATTTGTATGTATTGCTTGGCAATACAGGCTGGCAGTTAAGGGGGGCTGGAAGAAGAGATCTGAAAGTTTGTAATATTACTACCACTGGCTTAGCCAACATCAGATTCTATGAGGACATACCCTATTTTTTATTTTTTCCCCCCTGGGTACAGTTATAACTAGAAGAGGCAAAAAATTTCTATCCTTTTATTTGCTTATTAAATATAATCTTAAAAATCATTTATCTTTCCAAGGTAATAATGGAACTTAAAATCGAGATTACAATACTGGTATGTTTCTACTTCTGTACTTTTATTCAAGCAAAGCTTAACATAAACTTCTCTTAAGTCAGAATTTAAAACTATAATTTAGTCATGATATCAAAGATGGTGATAAAATGAAAAATTTCTGTCTAGTCAAAAAATCCCCCAAATCAAAAGATGAACAAAAAAGGGACAAGATCCTATATATACTGTTCCTATTTAAAAAAAAAAAAAAAGGTACAATTCTTCTGTGAGGAACACACAGATTGGTAATATTAACAATAGCCTGCATTTGCATGGGAAAAGGGCATCCTCTTATACAGACTATGGCAATATAAACTGGTATTATTTTTATGTATAACAGTTTGATAACATGTATCACAGCTTTATGTTTTGGCTCACCAATTCTACTTCTAAAAAATTATCCTAAGAAGATAAGCCCATAAAGATGAACATATAAGGATAATCACTGTGGTTTTGGATAAAATAATGAAACATGTTGAAGAACTTAAGCGTCAAATAAAAAGGGATTAATTATTATACATTTATATAATTCAGCCAAAAGCTACTATAAAATGATCCATATGTATGATTATGGAAAGCTGCTTACAGTACATCATACTACTATCCAACAAAAACTCATGTATCTCCACAGCACTTACTTTCAGCTTCATGAGCCTTCAGCAGAGACACAGGCATAGTGCCTTGTCTAACATCCCAAATACTCAGCATTCCATCCTGGCCACCTGTAGCTACAACGTGCTGCTGGTTGGGATGTCTGTCAACACAGTGGAGGGGCACTCGGTCACCAGTCCTTTTATGGGAGACACAATGACATCAAACATGTTGTGAAGTAGGATTTATCTTTGCATAATCCATGAAACATGTTTCACTCTAAAAACTAAATGATGACTTTGTGGCTGGAGCTACTAGCTGAACTTAAATTATGTCAAAAAATTGAGTGCATTAAATATATTTCTAAATATTAGAATTTTGCAATGAAATTAAAGCCAAAGTTATTCCCTCTTCAATTTGGAGACATAAGGAGCATGATAATCTGATGGTAAGATATGCAAACATATTTCCATTTCTTGGTATTTTAAAAACATTATGTACAACTAAGCAGCATATTCTTTACTTTTACCTTATTTAATATTTTGTTTATATAATTACTTTTTCAGTTTGACACATTCTGTATTCTTTTTTTTTTTTACTATTTTTTTTATTCTTATGTTAATCCCCATACATTACATCATTAGTTTTAGATGAAGTGTTCCATGATTCATTGTTTGTGCATAACACCCAGTGCTCCATGCAGAACGTGCCCTCCTCAGTACCCACCACCAGGCTAACCCATCCTCCCACCCCCCTCCCCTCTAGAACCCTGTTTGTTTTTCAGAGTCCATCGTCTCTCATGGTTCGTCTACCCCTCCGATTTCCCCCGCTTCATTCTTCCCCTCCCGCTACCTTCTTCTTTTTCTTCTTTTTTTTTTCTTAACATATATTGCATTATTTGTTTCAGAGGTACAGATCTGAGATTCAACAGTCTTGCAAAATTCACAGCGCTTACCAGAGCACATACCCTCCCCAGTGTCTATCACCCTGTCACCCCATCCTTCCCACCCCACCCCCCACTCCAGCAACCCTCAGTTTGTTTCCTGAGATTAAGAATTCCTCATATCAGTGAGATCATATGATACATGTCTTTCTCTGTTTGACTTATTTCACTCAACATAATACCCTCCAGTTCCATCCACGTCGTTGCAAATGGCAAGATCTCATTCCTTTTGATGGCTGCATAATATTCCATTGTATATATATACCACATCTTCTTTATCCATTCATCTGTTGATGGACATCTTGGCTACATTCTATATTCTTATTAGGGAAGAGAAAATCGCACACACAGAATGGGAATTTTTGCTCAGAAAAAATATCTTGGGATTGTATTTTTTTTTTTTTTAAGATTTTATTTTTTGACAGAGAGGGAACACAAGCAGGGGGAGAGGGAGAAGCAGGCTTCCTGCTGAGCAGGAAGCCCGATGCGAGGCTCAATCCGAGGACCCTGGGATCATGACCTGAGCCGAAGGCTAACGACTGAGCCACCCAGGCGCTCCTCGGATTGTATTTTTCACCCAATCACACCTGGATTGCATTGTACCTACTATCAGTAGAATCACTTGCCGAGCAAAAATAAATTCATTAAATAATATAAACTTCAAAGAGATAAAGGCTCTGAATCAATACGACAAATATTTACTAAATGCAGCACAGCAGTACCAAACCCATCAAATTACACTTGCTTTATCAAATTTAATCAGGGCTCATTCTCTTCAAATGCAATTAAAATACAGTATGGTTTAAAGTCAGTTGGTATAAATAATCGAACAAATTAATTTTGCATTACGGTACTGAAATTACAAATGAAAACTTACAGTGATAATATCTGAGAGGGCTCATTTCCTTGTTTTCTGAAATCCCATATTTTTAATTGCCCAATTGAATTTACTGTAAGAATCTCAGGAGTTCGAAGGAAGGTTACAGCATGGAGTGTACTGCTATCTGCATTGTCTACAAATTAAGAAAACAGTAGTGTGTGTTAATAAGTCCTACTTTTCCACAAAATTCTTAAATTGCATTCCTTCTATTGATTGAAATATTACAAGTGAACTTTTAAATAAGTCAGTCTAATTTCTATAGAAAAATGCACGGTAATATATATGTTAAAATGGACTCTCCTTTGATAGAAATATATTACTTACAGAACATCTGACTGTTTTCCAAACAGAGGGCAGAGTTTTCATATATTTCTCTATTTCCACCTAAGATTGTCACCCTCCAACGCTGATATAGCTATTCAAGTTCCTCCATATACAATTTTATATCTCCCACTAGTGCTTAACCCAGAACCTCCAAACCCCAGTGCTTCCTATAGAGCTCATTCCGAACTTGTATCAAATATTTGGCTGACTCATCTCAAATCTATTCATCTTTAGGGTCACCTGGTTGGCTCAATTGGCAGAGCGTGCAACTCTTCATCTCAGGGCTGTAAGTTCAAGCCCTATGTTGCATGTAGAGATTACTTAAAAATAAAATCTTAAGGGGTGCCTGGGTGGCTCAGTCAGTTAAGCATCTGCTTTTGGCTCAGGTCATGATCCCAGGGTCCTGGGATCAAGCCCTGCATCAGGCTCTGGGGTCAGTGGGGAGACTGCTTCTCCCTCTCCTTCTCCCCCCCCGGCTGGTGCTCACTCTCTCTTATGCTCGCTCGCTCGCTCTCTCATGCTCCTCTCCCTCTCTCTCTCAGATAAATGAGTGGAATCTTAAAAAATAAATTAATTAATTAAATAAAATAAAAAATCTTAAAAAAAAAAAAATCCCTTCATCTTTAGCCTCATTAACTCTCTTCTCCATGAAGTCCTTCCAGACTGGTATATACCGGTCCTTTACCTTTTCCTAGAGTGTTTAAGTTATACCACATATTTTTTTTAAGATTTTATTTATTTATTTGACACAGAGAGAGAGCGAGCGAGAGAGGGAACAAAAGCAGGGGGAGTGGGAGAGGGAGAAGCAGGCTCCCAGCTGAGTAGGGAGCCCGATGCGGGGCTCGATCCCAGGACCCTGGGATCATGACCTGAGCCAAAGACAGACACTTAACTGACTGAGCCACCAGGCGCCCCTATACCACATAATTTAACATATACTTCTAAACTTTTGTGACAGTCCTCCAAACTCCAGGCAATGGTCCTTAATGGTTAAATAAGCGTTCTTCAGAACTAAAAAAAACTAACAAACAAATACAAAAAACATTCATGGGCTGAATGCACAGAGGTTCTGATTCAGGAGGTCTAGGGTAGTGAGTTGTTAAAACTACTGTCAGGCTGGAAAGCATAGTTGAGAACTACTAGACTAGAATAATCCTTCTAAAGCATGACAGGGAGTTTATCATCCCCTTGCTCAGAAAGATTCAATGGCTTCTTAGTGGCCCAACTAACAAAATGTAACCTCTGTAGCTATGCATTAGACTCTTCACAACCTGGCCCCAATTTACTTCTCTTGCTTTATCTGTCACCTCTCCTACATAAGTATGGAAAACTACACTTTTTGTCATTCTCTAAATGGACGTATCCTGCCTCCATGTTATTCCCTTTGTTTGGTGTGCCATCATTTAGGATTATTTACGGTCTAGAACCTAGATTAAATCAATTGCCACTTGCTCCTCAATTCTTTATTTGATAATCTTCACCAGCCAAAAAAAAAAAAAAAAACCCAAACCCAAACCCAAAACAAACAAAAAAAAAACCACCCCCTCAAAAAAAAAACCCAAAATAGTTTCTCCGGCGTAGTCACTCATTCATACACGCCTTATCGACATATTGTCTTATAAAGGGAACCTACTCTGTATATTTTTACATCCCTCAAACACTTAGCATTGGGTCTGCTTAGCACATGGTAGGTGCTCAATTACTACGTGATAACAAAAGAAGTATGATTTTTTTTTTTTGGTATTACCATTCTTTTTTTTTTTTTAAAGATTTTATTTATTTATTCATGAGAGACAGAAAGAGAGAAGCAGAGGGAGAAGCAGGCTCCCAAGGAACAGGGAGCCCGATGTGGGACTCGATCCCAGGACCCTGGGATCATGACCTGAGCCAAAGGCAGACGCTTAACCATCTGAGCCACCCAGGTGCCCCAGAAGTATGATTTTTCTTACCTATGGTTCTCACCGCCTCCTTGTGATCGACTCTGAAGAGATTGATCCGACCATCTTCTCCGACGGTGACAATTTCTGGGTTACTGCACACAATACCTGTGCACGGTGCACTGCCGCAGGAAGGACTGCCCGGACCTGTGTGGTAGTGAGCGGCTGTCCACTGCTGGCTGACCGACAGAGTCTAGGAGTCAGAAATGAGAGTACGATGAATCAAAGCAAAGCCCTAAAAACTAGGACTTTTCCCTGAATGAAGAGTATTTTAAAATTCTGTCTCACACCCTCCTAGAGAAAGAATAACTCCCTCCTTTTTCCTTTGTATTTCTGGGCACTAAAGCCTAGAAACTACTTCCATCAAAGTTCTGTATACACTGGATTAGACTGAAAAAATGCTTTTCAATAATATCTCAAACTTATCTCAAAGAAATGGTTTAGGTATCAGATAGTTGTGTGTTCAAAAGCAACTCTAAATTCTTTTTTTTCTTTTTTAATAAGTTTTTTTTATTTGAGAAAGACAGGCACAGCGAGAGGGGGAACACAAGCAGGGGGAGTGGGAGAGGGAGAAGCAGGCTCCCCACTGAGCAGGGAGCCCGATGCGGGGCTCGATCCCAGGACCCTGGGATCATGACCTGAGCCAAAGGCAGATGCTTAATGACTGAGCCACCCAGGCACCGCCCCGCTTTTTTTAAAGATGTTATTTATTTATTTGTCAGAGAGAGAGAGACAGCACGAGCACGCATGCAAGAGAGCACAAGCAGGGGGAGTGGCAGGCAGAGGGAGTAGCAAGCCCCCTGCTGAGCAAGGAGCCTGATGTGGGACTAGATCCCAGGACCCTGGGAAGAAGACTTGAGCCAAAGACACTTAACTGACTGAACCACCCAGGAGTCCCTAAAAGCAACTCTAAATTCTTTTTTTTTTTTTTTTTAAGGATTTTATTTATTTGACAGAGAGAGACACAGCGAGAGAGGGAACACAAGCAGGGTGGAGTGGGAGAGGGAGAAGCAGGCCTCCTGCGGAGCAGGGAGCCCGATACGGGGCTCGATCCCAGGACCAGGACCCTGGGATCATGACCTGAGCTGAAGGAATTCGCTTAATAACTGAGCCACCCACGTGCCCCACAACTCTAAAATCTTAAGGGAATTAGCCTACATCTAAGAAATAAATCTCTAGTGTTTTCTAACTGAAACCATTAAGAAAAATACGTAAGAAGATCTGGGTCTTATATTTACTAGGCATGTCTATTAGGAAGATGACCTTTATTAGCCTGAAAATCTAAATAAGCAATCTCTTCAAGAAACTGTTACTACAAATGGGGCTATTTTAAAGAACTGCCCTACCATTATGAAGGTCAGCACTCAGGCTTTCAATACACAAGAAGGGCACTGAAAAAATGTCAAGTCTTCATATAGTGCATCCTCTCTTCTAATTAAAACCTAGGTTCTAGGGGCGCCTGGGTGGCTCAGTCGTTGAGTGTCTGCCTTCGGCTCAGGTCGTGATCCCAGGGTCCTGGGATCGAGCTCCACATCGGGCTCCCTGCTCAGCGGGAAGCCTGCTTCTCCCTCTCCCTCTGCAGCTCCCACTGCTTGTGCTTGCTCTCTCTGTCAAATAAATAAGTAAAATTAAAAAATAAATAAATAAATAAAACCTAGGTTCTATCCACAGAAGCAAAGTAGCTGTCCCTGTTCTCTCTAATGATACCCAAGCTAGAAGGTGCTCTTTCTTTGAAAGATCAGAACAGTAACTTTTAAAAGAGAAAATTACAGGAAAATTACTTGCCAGAAAACCATATTGATAGCTCTGGACCAACAGAATTTAAGAGATATCTAATTTCAATAAAAGCTCACACAAACCTGGTTTGGGAATTAATCTACTGAAAGATAGGTAATATGGTATTTCCCCCTCCATATTTTGAGAGTATGAAACTTATTTGTGTCATTATTACATACAATCTAGTTTAGGCCTCCTTAAAAATAATAAAAATATAAATTCAGTTTTCAAGCAAAAATTCTTTACCTGGTTATTTGGGTGGTGAAGGAAAACTGTTACACATCCTGTTGATGAAGCAGCTACAATTCTTTCCTGGTCAAAAAACTAAATAGAAAATTCCTGCTTGTTATGGATTCAGAAATATCGATAGGAAGGAAACCCATTTGTTTAACTCAATTAGTAGTACAACAATTTTAAAATGCAAAGAGCCTATAAAATGCTAAGCAAATAAAATGTGATGATGGATCTGAAAAGTCAAAACCACTACACAAATAAAAGGATTTTCATGAACAATAAATAAATTTTTTCCCCTCAACTCCTTCACCTAGAACAGGTTTAATTTTGGACTACCACCATAGAGGTTTAGAAAATAATCATTCTCGGGCGCCTGGGTGGCTCAGTTGGTTAAGCGACTGCCTTCGGCTCAGGTCATGATCCTGGAGTCCCAGGATCGAGTCCCAGGATCGAGTCCCGCATCGGGCTCCCGCTCAGCAGGGGGTCTGCTTGTCTCTCTGACCCTCCTCTCTCTCATGCTCTCTCTCTCTCAATAAATAAATAAAAATCTTTAAAAAAAAAGAAAATAATCATTCTCAGGGTTAGGCAGCTTTCTATAGAAGAAAATGCAGGGACTTTGAAGTCCTACAGACCAGGATTTGAAAACTTAGTTCTATTCCCCCCACTTTAATGGCTTTGAGACATTAACCAAGTTAAGTTCTCTAAGCCTTGGTAAACTTTTTAAAATGGAAGAACTAATCCCCACTTAGGGGGTTGTTATAAGAATTTATAAAGCAAAACTATGTATAGTGCCTTGCACAGTATTTGTCCCATGGTGACATACAACACCTGATTCACAAACACGTGATAAAAATATTAGACTTTTGTAAAGCCCCCCAAATGATGTTTGGCACACAGATGGCCAACTAATTAAACAAACAAACCAGGATTTTAAAAACTGTGATTAAATTCACATCCCCTTCCCCAGTTCTGATTCTGCCATTCAGTGGCTTTATAATTAATATTAGCAAATCATAACCTATAGAGAACTCAGTTTCCTGTAAACCCGGAATAAGACTAGACAAAATCTAAGGTCCTTTGCATCTCCAAATATATTAATCTCAGTTTTAAAAAAATTAGCTTTTGGAAGTTACACAGACTTACTTGTAAATCCATTACATCGCCATGGTGTCTGATATCACACAGTAACTGATGGTCTCCTTCAAACCCTCCATCAGAGTCCAAGTTCCCAAAATCTCCAATAGACCACAGAGAAACATAATTTTCCTGTAAAGCAGAAAGTTTTCTCTTGAGATGAAATATACATCGAACCCTTGAACATTAAAATCTGTATTGCCTTCAAGCAACCTTGCTTTGAAAGCATCTCAGATAAATGGAAGGTGATGGTTTAAAATACGAGATTCGAGGCTCAGGCACATCATCGACGGCTCTGAGGTACCGGACAACCGAACCTGAGATGGGAACTGGAGGACGGAGATGGCGAGAGGAGCTAGAAGGCGAGATGAGCTAGAAGGCGAGAGTTCGCGCGCAGACCCCCAGCGGCGCGGCTCTAGGGGAAAGAGAGGAAGCAGGAGCTTCCCGCCCGGGAGCAGAGGTACCTCATTGTCCCAAGAGCCCACAGCGAAGGTATCCGCGGTCTGCAGGCTCCCCGGAGGTACCGGTCGCCAGCGGGTTTTGCTGATTTTCTGAGACACAAACTTAGCATAAATATCCTCCATGGCAAAAGCAACCCCTACGGGTAGAGCAGGAAACACTGCGCGCGCCTCCGAGTCCCGCCCCTTCCCGCGGAGTCTGATTGGGCCGGACATTACAAGGCGGACGGTGGCTGCGGAGAGCCAATTCCCGTCCTTCGGCAATGCGGGTACCATCAACCCCCAAGCGGGAGGAAGTTGGAGGGTCCTTCCTTACTGAGGTGGCTTTAAACAGAGCCCTCAAAGTCAGTATAGGAACACTGAAACGGTGCATTTGTGCAATAATTGTGCAATGTAAGAAAAATTTAAGAGCAAAACCAAAACAAAATCAATGCAAGAGAAACCACCTAGTAGCTACACCCTAGCATTCAGTTTTGTATCTCAGCACCCATTGAAAATCCTGAAAATCCTTCAATTCTTATAGAAGTACCTTCATTACTGCACAACCTTTATTCTAAAGGTCTCCCTCTTTGTCTCTCAAACAAATACTTTGCTTCCAAGTTGTTAATACACACTGTCAGAGCCTGGAGTTGGAATTCTAAAAACTCCAATTCTAGTTTTGACTGAACTGTCTAGCTATGTAACCTTCCTCAATTCATTTATGTATGTAATTAATGAGTTTGATATGTAACGTCGACAGCCTAGGAATTAGTGCTCTAGGTTCCTGCTTCTGTACTTTGAATTACCTACAATATCCTTTTATTCCTTTCTACTTCTTAGAATCCTTGTCATCCTTCAAGGACAAGTTCCTTCCCCTATCTTTTCCTGATTACTCCAGCCCATGATGATCTAAATAAGCATAGCACTTGACATCTAGACCAGAATAGTACTTATATTTTGCCCTCTGCTGCCTGTTTTCTTTTAATGCAGATCTCCCCAATTAGAATGTAAATCCTATTGCATACAGAAGGTATCATTGATTTTTAAAAAAAATCTCCTTTATAATACATTCATAACTGTGTGTTGGTTGTTTCTTTAAAAGGAGCCCTGATATCTTCTTTTTAACGGATATTGGTAGTCCTATTTCCCAGCCACAGCTTATGGAAGCACCACATGTAGATGCAATTCATCTAGGTCAGCTTTAGAGAGACTTACCAGGCTCTTGTTGAGAATAGACTGGTTTTGTTCTTTTAACTAGAATATTAGGAGACTGCAGAGATAAGATAGAAAACTAGTAGAGTCCCAAACGGACAATTTTATTTCTGATATTAAAGAACACTGAGGTGCTTCCTTAGGGCAGTAGGCAGTGCGTCAGTCACATAAAGAACACTTTTTTTTTTTTTTTAAAGATTTTATTTATTTATTTGAGACAGAGAGAATGAGAGAGAGCACATGAGAGGGGGAGGGTCAGAGGGAGAAGCAGACTCCCCGCTGAGCAGGGAGCCCGATGCGGGACTCGATCCCAGGACTCCAGGATCATGACCTGAGCCGAAGGCAGTCGCTTAACCAACTGAGCCACACAGGCGCCCTAAAGAACACTTTTTTTGAGTGTGGTTTCATTTACGTCACAGAATCCCAGAAAACAGGTAATGTACAAGTGTATTTCGGAGTGGTAGTAGAGGCTGAGTGTTACATTTGACAAAATCTGACAAGAACTGGAATTTGAAAACCACTGCTCATGCAGTAGCGTAGAGGTCTTGACATTGCTTTGTTTCCTTTCTTAAAAGTTTATTGGACTAAATGATGACTGGATTCTGTCAGTCTCAGTTCTGATTAGGAGGCAGCAAGTTGGATGTGCCGGGCAATGTTCCCTGTCAGCTTCCCGAACTCATTGTCTTGCAGGGCTGGTAGCGATAAAGCTGGTGTCCAGTCTAACGGTGGAATTTGTGGGGATTAATTAGCTGAAAATGCTCACTTTTGTTGGGAAAATAACACATTCTCCATTAGATACTGTGGTAATTTTAGCAGATTGCATTGTTTGCAGGAGCAAAGCATTCCCACGCTCCGCCGCCCCCCCCCTCCCCGTTATGGTGTTCTTCCACTCTCTGAGTATGTGCTTTAGAGTTGAGAACAAACCAGGGTCCCAAAGTCTCTGCTAACCAAACACTGATGTACTTGTCACAAAGCCAGAGGCTCGAGTACTCGGGTGAGAGAGGGCCTTTGCCCTCCCGTTCTATTAAGATTATTCAGGCTCCACCATACCGAGCTCCGACTCGAACTGACCTAAATATTAGACAACTGGGTAGGGTGAGGAATAACGGAGGAAGCCCACCGTCTAACAATCTGGACAGCTATAGGAGCAGACCCGCGGCTCGCAGCAGCTGACTCAGCTGCGACTACGGAGCTACCCGCAGCGGCGTAACCGGATCCGGCAGACGCGGGGGCACAGATCGGTCCCGCCGTCGTGCCACCGCGCTCGGTGACCCAAGGCCGCAGCCAGGCACGCGAGCGACCACGCCGGGGCCCACCCCGCCTGGCCGCAGGGCGAACTCAGCAAGTTGGCGGTGCGCAGCCCGAGTCCTCAGAGAGGGGGCACGCGGCGGCGGCGCTGACTCAGCCCGGGCTCCCAGCCCGTCCGCAGCAGCCGCAGCTGCCACAGGCGCAGGCGGTGGGGCACGCGGCCACCCCTGCCGGCGGCCCCACCCCGCCGCACCCGAGGCCGCGCAGCGTCACAGAGCGCATGCGTGCCGCGGGGTATGCCGGGAGCGCGCAGTGGCGGCACCGGCGGCGACAGCAGTCACAGCGGAGACTACAGCGGGGACGCGAGCGGGGCGGTGACCGTGTGGGAGGTGGTCTCACTCTTGGGGAAGCTGCTGGGCACCGTCGCCGCGCTGAAGGTGGTTCTGTACCTGCTCCGGGTGTGCTTAGCGATGGCCTGGAAATCCGGCGGCGCCAGCCACTCGGAGCTAATCCACAATCTCCGCAGTAAGTGCCACCCCCGCCCAATGTGGGGCAACTGGGCCAGGCTAGGCCTGGACTGGGTCTCCCTGGGCCGTCCGGAACGCTCTGTCTACGCCCCGGCCCCGTGCCGGCTGGACGGTACGGTGCAGTGTTGCACCAGCAGTATCGAGCGGCGTGCGCTTGCTATCGCCTCCCCCGGGGACCTGTCACTCATCGGCGACGTGGACTGGAAGGGTAGAGAAAGAGCCACGGGTCGCTCTTGGTGAGGCAGGGGCAGGCGTCTCCCCGCGGGCCTGGGGGAGGGGTTGCGGCACAGGTGGTGGGGCTGTCACTCGAGTCCGCTGCCTGCTCGTTCGGGTCTGGCGGGCGAGGGGCGTGCCCTCAGGGTGGGGAGATGTTGGCGGGGCCTAGAGGCTGGGCTGGATCTGAGGGGACCCCACCTTTGACCCCCGCGTCGTCTCGCTTTCCTTCTCCTTAATAATCGGTCTCACTGCAAGCATTCTCTCCGTCCTATACAGCCTCCCCCGCCCTCCGTTTTTTCCTCTGGAGGGAGATGCCACCGTCTGATACAGGCGAGGGGAGGGAGGGAAAGATGAGAGTATTGTCATTGCGGATGCTGGGAGAAATTTCTGGGGCGGCTGGCCAGTGGAAATCTTCGTGGGGGGCGGAGGAAGAAATAATCAGAGGATGCTGTTCCTGAGAGACTTGTGTTTCAGGAGCTTTTAGAGGTCTTGGGATTCAACAAATGATTGTGTGTGTGGAATGTTCTAACTTTTTTTCAAGGCAGTTTCTTTATATCATTTTCTTTATTGTATTCCTTCCTTTTATGATAATTTTAGGGTGGGGTGAGTGCTGTTACTTTCTTTTGTTAAATCGAGATACAGTGTTGCTGTTGGGTCGGGAGACCAGAAGGACCGCAGTCCCTAATACCTTCACTCTAGTCAGAATTTATAGCATTGTTTGCCACCAGCTTTGCAAATAATTGTATCCTGCCACGTGGTGTTTTTAATTGTCATATGTTATTTAGCTTTTCTTGTATTTGTCATGTTTCCTAATTCAATTTGTAACTTCCTTGAGGGCTAGGACTTTTTTTTTTTATCTTTGAATTCTCTCAAACTTAATTCTCATTCCTTTTTTCATGAATGCAATTAAATATACATTATATGCTTGGATCTGTGCCAGAAATACCAAGATGAGTGAGAGAAATGGCACATGGTTAGTACGTAATATTAGTCATTTGACTTTTTTTTAATTACAGTATTTAAAAATTTTGTAATTGTATCCTTTGCATTTAGTAATGAAGAATGTTTAGATTTCAAAATTCTGTCAAGCATTGCCAATGTTCACTTTATGGAAGGGTATTTGAGTGGAAGTGGACATTTATATGCTGAGGCAGTATTTTTAAGTCTGATTTAGGTTCCCATGGATTACACATAAGCTCAATATGTTGTAAATATTTTAATAACATTTCTTAAAATGATCCAGTGCCTGCTCTCTTAGTGTACATATCCAAAACATTCTATGCACAAATTGTGACTAAGTAATTTTCAGCTGGTAAGTTATCACAGTAGACACTGGCCTGTGGCAGAAATTTGTAATCAGGCTCTTAATGACTCTCCTTTTTGGGTCAAACTGGTAGTAAGTCAAGATTAGCTCTTTCCCCAGTGGTTTTTTTTTTTTTTTTAAAGATTTTATTTATTTATTTGAGACAGAGAGAATGAGAGAGAGAGAGAGAGCACATGAGAGGGGGGAGGGTCAGAGGGAGAAGCAGGCTCTCTGCCGAGCAGGGAGCCCGATGCGGGACTCGATCCCGGGACTCCAGGATCATGACCTGAGCCGAAGGCAGTCGCTTAACCAACTGAGCCACCCAGGCGCCCTCCCCAGTGGTTTTATAACCATTTTATTGCAGGGTTATTATTCCTAGCTGAAATTTCTAAGGATGTTTTTCTGTCAGAAAATTTAATAACAAATGTTTAACATACATGGATGTCAATATTGCAAATATTTAGTCTTTACTGTATCTGTGATTTGAGTACTCAAATTGTTTAGCCTCTTGTAACACTTGCGCAATGTTAGTTTCAACTTCTTGCTGAATTCTAGCTAATAGATTTCATTTTTACTTATTAGTTTATTATAAAAGTAGTATTTTCTTGTGAGAATTTCAATTGGCACAAAATTTGAAAATTTCTCTCTTTTCCTAGTTATTCCACTGTTATGTGTTCTTGAAGGCTTCTAGTTGAATCTTTAGAAAAAGATTAAAGCTTGATTATGTTGTTGAATCACTCTATTGTATACCTCAAACTAATATAACACTATACTGTTAACTATACTGAAATTAAAATGAAGAACTTAAAAAAATGTGCTATGTTGATGTTGAAGTGAAAAAGGATCTACAAATTGGAAGAGGAAGCAAATTACAGTTGTATATTTTTATTTATTTATTTATTTTTAAAGATTTATTTATTCATTTGAGACACAGAGATACGGAGAGAGAGAGAGAGCATGAGCAGGGGGGAGACAGAGGGAGAGGGAGAAGCAGGCTCCCCGCCGAGCAGAAAGCCCGATGCGGGGCTCGATCCCAGGACCCTGGAATCATGACCCGAGCCAAAGGCAGACGCCCAACCATCTGAGCCACCCAGGCGCCCCTACAGTTCTATATTTTTAAAAGAAATGAAGTTCACGATTGCTTTAGTTTTAATATTATTATAATTTTATTGAAAATATCTACTGAGTTTTCCTTTTATAAGATGTCATAATAGAAATATGGTATATGATTTCATAGTTGATATATCATTTATGGAATATTGTAAAATGTAATGGTATGTCTCAGTATTTTATAGCTTATGATGACAAGCACTTTTTTTTTTTAAGATTTTATTGATTTATTTGAGAGAGAGAGAGAGAGAGGAGGAGCAGAGGGAGAAGGAGGAGCAGACTCACCATTGAGCTGGGAACCTGACATGGGACTCAATCCTAGGACCCTGGGATCATGACCTGAGCTGAAGGCAGATGCTTAACGGACTAAGCCACCCAGGTGCCCCAACAACCACTCTTAAGTAACTTAGAACAGTGGTCTAAAACTTGAGCATGATTCAGAATCTCCTGGATCCCCTGGAGAGCTAGTTAAAACAGATTGCTGTGGCTCAAGAACTTGCATTTTTTTTTTAAAGATTTTATTTATTTATTTGACAGAGAGAGAGAGGGCACAAGCAGGGAGAGTGGCAGGCAGAGGCAGAGGGAGAAGCAGGCTCCCCTCAGAGCAGGGGGAGCCTGATGTGGGACTCAATCCCAGGACCCCGGGCTCACGACCTGAGCCGAAGGCAGTCGCTTAACCAACTGGGCCACCCAGGCGCCCCTGTATTTTTTTTAATAAATAAATTTATTTATTCTTTTTAAGTAGGCTCCACGCCCAATGTGGAGTTTGAACTTACAACCCTGAGATCAAGAGTCACATGCTCCACAGACTGAACCAGCCAGCTATCCCCAGGAGTTTGTATTTTTAACACGTTCCTAAGTAATGCTGCAAGTGGTCTGGCCACCACTTTGAGAATCACTGATACAGAGAATTGAAAATTATGAGGTTAAACTCTACCAGTGTTTCAGCTGAATCAGTTTTATGCTTTAGAATAAAGTTTTAAGAAAAAAATATAACAGTCCTGTCCAATAGAGCTCTCTGTAATGTCTGTGTATCTGTCCTGCTCAATATGGTAGCCACTAGCTGCATGTGGCATTCAGCATTTGAAATGTGCTTAACACAACTGAGGAACTGGATTTTCATTTATTTAACTTAAACAGCCACATGTGGCTAATGGCTACCATATTGGACAATGCAGGTCTATAGAAATGAAGAATATAGTTATTTTATAATTACAGGCTGATGATGTGCTCTTAAAACAAATTAACTTAAAACAACTATGAGCCTGCTTAATCCAGGAAATGTGACAATTTAAGTAAAGTTTATATTAGAATTTATTTTCTACTTTTATTGGAATAATATCAAGCCATGGTAAAAGTTAGGAAAAGATAGGGGCAGGAGTAGATGAGGTTGAGAAAGGTGGTCTCCTAGAGCAGGGGTGTCTAAACCTGAGCATTTGTGGAAGGTTAACTCTTAACTGAGAGACTTCAAATGCTATACTGGCCACTTAAAACATTTTTTTTTTTTTTTTACCTATTTTTATTTGTTAGAAAAAATTCAATCCAGTGCTCTATAATATCTGTTATTTTTAC
This sequence comes from Neomonachus schauinslandi, assembly GCF_002201575.2. Lineage (NCBI taxonomy): Eukaryota > Metazoa > Chordata > Mammalia > Carnivora > Phocidae > Neomonachus > Neomonachus schauinslandi. The sequence goes on along the minus strand of NC_058410.1, from coordinate 16,717,346 downwards.
TTTGCATTCTTGATTGTGTCATTTTGCGTATACTATAATGTTTACAGGATTTGTCAGTTAACTGATATTTAACTATCTTCTATATGCCAAACTGAACAAAACAAATACTCTCTTTTATAGATTACTTCTAATGGGAGCAGACAAGTATAATACCTAGTATGTCACATGATAAGTCACAAAGTAGGGAAGGAGATTTGGGAGTGTGGGGTACTAGGTTTGCAGTTGTGGGAGGGAAGGCCTCACTAAGGTGTCACTTGAGCAAAGAGTTGGTGGATGGGAAGAAATTCTACCTATGCAGATAGAGCGGGGGGACAGGCATTCTAAGCAGAAAAAATTGTGTGTGCTAGACTTGGGGTGTGGGAGAAAGATTGGAGTCAAGGATATGAAAGCAAGGTTTTGGGCCTGGGCATTTAGAATGATTTGCTATTTTCTGAGTTGGAAACAATAAGTGAGTGAGCAGCAGGGACTTTTGGGTGGTGGGGAGGAGGTGTGCAAGGAGGTGTGGAGAGCACGAGTTTATTTTTGGGGATGTTGTATTTGAGATGCTTAGGAGACATTTCGGTGGAGACCTTGAGTAGGCATTTGAATAAGGATTATAATAATTTGTAGTTTTTGTATTCTTACTTATTTCTGCAAATAAATTGGAATTATTTTCTTATGCTATTTAGAGTGTCAGTTCTTAGCTACTAGTAGCATGACTAGTGGAAAAGAGACCATTCCATTAGTTTTATTATGTGTGTTCATGGACCAAATATAACCAGCTAAGAAAATCCTAAGGGATTGTTTTCAGAAATTGGGACCTCATTTAGAGTCCAGTCCTCCTCATTTTGACTAGTTTCAGGTCAGTCTTATGGGTACATACTAATAGGTAAACTTACAATACATTGAGTAAGATCTAATTTATATGATGGGGGGGGCTTTAATATCAGTATGTCTACTTAAATTTAAATCGATTAAAGTTAAATGAAATTTAAAATTCAGTTTCTCAGTCACACTAACCATATTTTAAGAGCTCAGTAGCCACATGAGGCTAGATCTGTTAGTGCAGACATAGAACATTTCCATCATCCTAAGGTCTATTGGACAGCACTAGATCTAGATGGATTGTATTACATTCTATTTCATGTGGTCTTCAGTCCATTGTGCTGTTCCACATATTTTTATTAGTATTACATTTAGTTTTAGCCAACATGCTTTAAGAGTAGCAGTGAAAACACAGAAGATTATCAGACAAGGGTGATCAAGATGACCAGAGAGAGTCAGCATTTTATATGGTAATTTGATGGGATTGAGGTGGTTTGATTAGCAATGAGAAAGCTTAAGAGAGCAATAGTGTTGAAATATTTTAGGAAATGTCATGTAGTAGAGGGTCAAACCAGTACAAATGGAAGGCAGATCTTGGCTCATTATAAGGAAGTATTCACAAAGCTATCCTAACAATCAGGGGCGCCTGGATGGCTCAGTTGGTTAAGCGACTGCCTTCGGCTCAGGTCATGATCCTGGAGTCCCTGGATTGAGTCCCGCATCGGGCTCCCTGCTCGGCAGGGAGCCTGCTTCTCCCTCTGACCCTCCCCCTGCTCATGTGCTTTCTCTCTCTCTCATTCTCTCTGTCTCAAATAAATAAATAAAATCTTTAAAAAAAAAAAAATAAATAAATAAAAGCTATCCTAACAATCAAAGAGTTGGCTTTGAAAAATAATGTTTTCTGTCACTGAATATGTTGAAGCAAAGAACGGTTGACCATTTTTCTGTAAGGGATATCATAGGAGAGATCTGTCATCAGCTTTAACTGTATATAAACTCCTAAGGACTCTTCCAAATCCACGATTCTTGATTTCAGTTATGTCGTGGATTCTGTAAAATCAGCTGCAGGGTGGGGGGGGGGGGGGGTGTGTGTGTAGGAGAGAGAGCCACAGAAGTTAACATTTGGGTACCTATATTTTAGAATTCTGTATAACACTGTAGTTTGTCAAATGTGAGGAGTCCAGGGAATATCCTCCTTTAAGAAGGTGTCAAAAAGAAAAAGAAAAAAGGGGCGCCTGGGTGGCTCAGTCGTTAAGCGTCTGCTTCTGCTCAGGTCATGACCCCAGGGTCCTGGGATCACCCTGCATCGGGCTCCCCGCTGAGCAGGAAGCCTGCTTCTCCCTCTCCCACTCCACCTGCTTGTGTTCTCTCTTTCGCTGTCTCTCTCTGTCAAATAAATTAATAAAATCTTAAAAAAAAGAGAAAAGAAATAGTGTCAAAACAAATAGTTAACTTCATGTATCTATTAGGAGTGATAGCAGTCCAGGGCGAGATGTGTTTTTTCTTTCTTACTTATCTGACACAAAGTGCTACATTAGTTTCAAGTGTACAACATAGTGATTCAACAACTCTAGGAAGAAAAATGTATTTTTAAATAATCTCTGGTACTTAGATGATATGCTTTATCATAATTTGCCATCATGTGAAATTCTTCTTTGATTATAGTATGAATTTAAAACTAATTTCTCAGACTTTCTATACCGAAAGTGTCTCAAGCTCTGTTTACCTCTTATGCCTAATCATTCTAGATAGGAAGTAAAGGTGACCAGTTTGTTCATTTCTTACTGTTTTTCCTGGCATGTTGATAGTTGAGAAGGAATATAGAGTAGATGGTTAGCAACTGTTCAAGTCAAATAAAGTAATATGTAATGTAATACTTATTTTATTGGAGAGAGAGAGAGAGAGCACGAGAGCAGGATGAGGGGCAAAGGGAGAGGGAGAAGCAGGCTCCCTGCCGAGCAAGGAGCCTGATGGGAGACTCAATCCCAGGACCCCAGGATCATGACCTGCGCCAAAGGCAGACGCTTAACCGACTGAGCCACCCAGGCGCCCTGAGATGCAACTTTGTAGCAACTTTGTAGCAAAAACTTATTTGAAGTCCATGGCAGCTTACTTCCCCCCCCCCCCCCGATGTTCAGTGCTTCATATCAACACAGGCTTTCTTCCTTTCCGTTTCTGCCAGGGTTGCTTCCATTCTTCTGTTCTCCTGGATCAAAAATCTTGGAGTAGTCATTGATTCTTTCAGACTGTTACCACATTAACTCAGCAGTTCTTATGGATACCTTTCCTAGTCATTGCTTCCACTGTTATTGTATTCTCCCAGCCTGGTTCCTTAGTGCATACTCAGAGTGATAGACCTCCAAGTGTCTGATGGGTTGTCACACTCTCAGTTTCCCTCCCCTCAGCTCCGTTCTACACATTATGCTAGTTTTCCTAAGATACTGCTTTCTGTTAAGTCACTTGCTTGCCCAGGCTTCCCACTGCTTACTCTATCAAGTGTAAACACCTCTTGCTCAGCTTTCAGGCCTCTTTAGGGTCTTCTACAACCTATTTCCACCCTCCAACTCCATTCCTGTTCTTCAGACTGATCTTGTTTTCCTCCTCATACACTGTGTGCATTAGGGTTCCTGTTCAGCTGCTATAACAAAGACCACAATAACAATGGCTGAAACAAAATCAAAGTTCTGTTTCCTGTAACAACCCAAGCATAAACAGTTCAGAGCTAATATGGTGGTTCTAAAGTGTTGAGGACCTGCGTTCATCTCTCTGTGCTTCCTAAAGTCTTTCCCTTATCTGAAAGGTTGAAGATAATTTACCTCCATCATTTCCGTATTCCGGCCAGTGGGGAGAACAATGGGAAAAGAGAAAAAAACCCATTCCTCTTTAAGGGGATGATCTGGAAGTTGCATACATAATTTCTGTGTATGTTCTGTTGACAAGAACTGAATTTTAAGACTACACATAACTACAGAGAGGCTAGATAATGCACCCAGTTAAAATTCTAACACTGGGAAGGAAAACGAGTCCCCTGCCACATCTTACATCTTGCTAATTGGAGGTGTGTGTGTGTGTGTGTGTATTGTTTATATATTTATATAAATACATACTATCTGATAACAAGGTTAGAATTAAGATTAATTTTTATTTTTTTAAAAGATTTTAAAATTTATTTCTTTTCTTCTCTTTTTTCTTTTTTAAAGATTTTATTTATTTATTTGCGAGAGAGAATGAGAGAGAGAGAGCATGAGAGGGGGGGAGGGTCAGAGGGAGAAGCAGACTCCCTGCTGAGCAGGGAGCCCGATGTGGGACTCGATCCCAGGACTCCAGGATCATGACCTGAGCCAAAGGCAGTCGCTTAACCAACTGAGCCACCCAGGCGCCTTCTATTTATTTATTTTCTAAGTAGGCTCCACACCCAGCGTGGAGCCCATTGTGGGGCTTGAACTCACAACCCTGAGATCAAGACCTGAATGGAGATCAAGAGTCAGATGCTTTAACCAACTGAGCCACCCAGGTGCCCCAAGATTAATTTTTAGTCAAGTAATACATGTACATGGTTAAAAGATAAAATCCTACACAAGGGCATTTATTGAAAAATAACAATTGCTTGGCTCCATTCCTTCCCACCCCTAGACTCATTGCCTAGAGGGAACCACATTTAACTACATTTTTTTGTTTTTTCTCGTGATTATCTTCATGTCTTTAAATCATGTGGTTAAACTGTCATTTCTTGTTTTATCAACTTCAGACATTATCTGTTGACCTCCTGCCAAGATAGACAAGTATTTAACTCTACAAACCCACCTCTCCCTCATATAGTTATATCATAATTTTTTGCTTCCTTTTTTGTGGTTACCTTTCTAACATTAAGTAATATACTTTAACCTCAGTTTCTTGTTTCATAATTTATAAACTAACACTACCTCTGGTTAACCCTTCTACTTTGTAAGAAAGGATACTAGGGAGTTCTCCCTCTCATTTCCCAACTTATTAGCGGCTCTTTTACATTGTCAAAGTTGATAATTTGTGTTCTGAGCAGTAAATAAATTTTCTGCATTTTGTTGATTTTTAAGTGTTGAAAATCAGTAGTCATCAATTGTATGACTATGTCAACATTTGGCTGAGTTATGTAGTCTGCTGTGAGTTTATTCCCTACTTTCTGTTTCCAATATCACAGACCCCTCCACTATTGTAGAGGAATAGTCGGATATTTTTCCTTGTTTTCACATTTGATCAGTTGCTTGAAATCATGTCACATTTTAGTTTCCTTCATATCTAAATCATGACTCTTACAGCATTTTTGTTTTTTTCCTGGAATTTATCTGTACCCTTCCACCTCTGCACCCTTCCACCATCCATCAAGTTGAAAAGAGAAACAGACATCTTAACATGGCTCTAATCTTTTCAAGTTTTTTATTATTTGACTTATGGCTTGGATTCTATTGCATTCTCCTTTTTGAATCCTACTGACTTCTCTTTTGGATCAATTGCATATTTGGACCAACATTAGCCATTATTATAATTATTATTTTTAAAGATATTTATTTATTTGAGAGAGAGAGAATGATAGCGTGAGAGGGAGGAGGGTCAGAGGGAGAAGCAGACTCCCTGCTGAGCAGGGAGCCTGATGCAGGACTCGATCCTGGGACTCCAGGATCATGACCTGAGCTGAAGGCAGTGGCTTAACCAACTGAGCCACCCAGGCACCCACCATTATTATAATTATTTAATTAAGGTCCTTGGTCTCTAGGGCACAGGAGGATTGGGTATGGGTGGTTCTAAAGCTGTTCACTATTTCAGAAAGCCTAATGGTAATTACACATTTACTCATAATTAGGCTATCCACAAAAAAGTGAAACATTAAATTATTTTGCTGTTTGATAAAAATTTTCAAGGCACTGGCAGTTGTATATGTCAAATTACCAAAAATGGCAAAATCACTTAATAACTTAGTAAATGTATCTTAGTTTAGGCATCTTTCAAAATACAGAATTCAGGGCAAAAATAAAAAGAATCTTCTGGTGAAAATTTTGGAAACCAACCAATAATGGTCTAATAAACCTTGATTCTGAGCCTTGATGTGTTCAGCTTTTTAATAAATAATGACATGATTTAAAAACCATTTGGTGGGGGGTGCCTGGGTGGCTCAGTTGGTTAAGCGTCTGCCTTCTGCTCAGGTCATGATCCCGGGGTCCTGGGATGGAGTCCTGTGTGGGGCTCCCTGCTCAGGGGAGAGCTTGATTCTCCCTCTCCCTCTGCCCCTTCCCCCCGTCGTGCTCTCTCTTGCTCTCTTGCTCACTCCCTCAAATAAATAAAATCTTAAAAAAACCCAAACATTTAGGCGGTGCTTGGGTGACTCAGTCAGTTAAGTGTCTGGCTCTTGATTTCGACTCAGGTCATGATCTCAGGGTTGTGAGATGGAGCCCAACAATGCTGGGCCTGGAGCCTGCTTAAGATTCTCCCCATTGTGCTCGTGTACATATGTACATACACACACGTGTTCTCTCCTCTCTTGCTTAAAAAAAATTACAATTTGAAAAAAAATTTTTTTTTTTAAAGATTTTATTTATTTTTTAGGGAGCAAGTGAGAGAGAAACAGCATGAGAGGGGAGAGGGTCAGAGAGAGAAGCAGGCTCCCCGCTGAGCCGGGAGCCCGATGCGGGACTCGATCCCAGGACCCTGGGATCATGACCTGAGCCAAAGGAAGATGCTTAACCATCTGAGCCACCCAGGCGCCCCACAATTTGAAAAATTTGACAAATTTAGTTGTGTAACCCAGCACCCTAATGATATAGAACAAGGGTCAGCAAACTACACCCCATAAGCCAATCTGGGCTACTGTCTGTATCTATTTATTTATTTATTTAGATGTATTTATTATATATAGAGCGAGTGTGTGCCTGAGCAGGCTGAGGGAGGAGCAGAGGGAGAGAGACTTCTGAAGCAGACTCCTGGCTGAGTGTGGAGCCCAAAGTGGGGCCCGATCCCAGGACACTGAGATCGTGACCTGAGCTGAAATCAAGAGTCACAGCTTAAGTGACTGAGGCACCCAGGCACCCCTACTGTCTATTTTTAGATATAAAAATTTATCTTAATATAGCCTTTATTTGGTATTGTTTGTGGTTATTCCCATACTACATTGACAGTTGAGTTCTTGCAACAGAGACTTTGGTCTGCAAAGCCTGAAATATTTACTATTTGGACTTTCATGTAAATTTGCTGATCTCTGATATAGAACATTTCTTTTACCCACAAAGTTTCCTGATGCCCCTTTGCAATTAATCTACTCCTTTTACCCCCACTCTCTAGCAATCACAGATCAGCCGTCTGCCACTATGGTTTTGACTTTTCTAGAATTTGATATAAATGGAATCATACAGTGTATAGTCTTGTCTGACTTCTTTCACTGAGATTAGTACTTTTGAGATTTATTCAAGTTGTTGAATGTATTAGTAGTTTGCTTTTTTTGTTGTTTTTTTGTCATTGTGGGATTTTAATTTTTTTTTTTTTTTTTGAGTAAGCTCTATGCCCAATGAGAGGCTTGAACTCATGATCCCAAGATCAAGAGTTGCATGCTGTATGGACTAAGCCAGCGAGGTGCCTCAGTAGTTTGCTTCTTTTCAATTGCTGATTTGCATTTTCTTTTCTTTTTTTTTAAAGATTTATTAATTTGAGAGAGAGAGTGTGCAAGGTGGGGGCCGGGCAGAGGGAGAGAGGGAATCTCAAGCTGACTCCGCATTGAGCACTGAGCCTGACCTGGGGCACGATTCCAGGACCCTGAGATCATGACCTGAGCCAAAACCGAGTCAGATGCTTAACCGACTGAGCCATCCAGGCATTTTCTTTTCTTGAATTTCTTGAAAATGTTGATTCATTCTTGCTTTGCTTTGAATTTTGCTTTTAGGAAATCTGATGGTTGCCTAACCTTTTTTTTTTTTTTTTTTTAACCCTTACTAGGTAATATGATTTTTTTGCCTTGAGGCTCTGAGGATTTTTTTCCATGCCTTTAAAGTCTGAGTTTTTGTTGTTGTTTGTTTTTGTTTTATAGGGAGTATGCTCCCAAGCCAGGCTTGGGTGCAGGGCCAGTGGAGGAGGGGCAGAAGGAGAAGGAGAGAGACTCTACACCTAGAACTGTGGGGCTCCATCTCACTACCCTGAGATCATGACCTGAGTTGAAATCAGGAGTTGTATGCTTAACCAACTGAGCTACCAGGTGCCCCTAAAGTCTGATAGTTTTATTAGTATATGTCATGAGGTTGATTATTCCTGGTAATACTTTTCCTTACTTTCTGCTGTTTGTTTCTGTTTAATCATCTGAAATTTTTTTTAATTTTTAATTTTTTAAAGATTTTATTTATTTGAGTGAGAGAGAGCATGAGCAGGGGGAGGGGCAGAGGGAGAGGGAGGAACAGACGCCCCACTGAGTACAGAGCCTGACATAGGGCTCAGTCCCAGGACCCTGAAATCATGACCTGAGCCAAAGTCAGATGCTTAGCCGACTGAGCCACCCAGGCACCCCTTTTCTGTTTTTGTTTTTTTAAAGATTTTATTTATTTTAGAGAGCACAAGGAGGGATGGGAGGGAGAGGGAGGGGGAAGAATCTCAAGCAGACTCCTTGCTGAGCTTGGAGCTCAAGGCAGGGCTTGATCTCACTCATGACCCAGAGACCATAACCTGAGCCAAAACCAAGAGTTGGATGCTCAACCTGCTGAGCCATCCAAATGCCCCTCAGCTAAAATGTTTTGATTTGCATTTTGTTTTCTTTTTACAGTATCTTTGAATGGAGTTGGGTTTTTTTTCTTTTTCCTATTTTTGGACATTTTGTGGACACAGTTCCAGAGCACCTTTTTCAGTATAGTGACTTGCAGTTTCTTTAAAGGTTGGTGATGTGTTAGGAGTAGTGCTGGGGAAAAAGGGGGAGGAGTCGGCACATCTTGTTGCTTTTTGTTTCTGCAGGATCCTTAATTTTCTTTTCCTTTATTGCTGCACCAAAAGGCACCATTCTTTCCCTGTTTTCTTTTGATTCTTCCCCAGAATCAGAGCTTCTCGATTGCCACTTCTAGTCCCATTGAGTTTTTTGTAAAGATTTTTTATTTATTTATGAGAGAAAGAGAGAGATTGAGCAAGCAAGTGGAGGAGCAGTGGGAGAGGGACAAGCAGACTCCTCGCCAAGCGTGGAGCCCAACGCAGGGCTTGATCTCAGGACCCAAAGATCACGACCTGTCCTAAAACCAAGAGTCAGACGCTTAACTAACTGAGCCACCCAAGCACCTCCATTGAATCTTTTCTTTAAAATATATATTTTTTTTTTTTTTTTTTTTTTATTTTTTTTATTATTTATTTGACAGAGAGACACAGCGAGAGAGGGAACACAAGCAGGGGGAGTGGGAGAGGGAGAAGCAGGCTCCCTGCAGAGCGGGGAGCCCGATGCGGGACTCGATCCCAGGACCCCGGGATCATGACCCGAGCCGAAGGCAGTCGCTTAACCGACTGAGCCACCCAGGCGCCCCTAAAATATATTTTTAATTTATTTTCCAATTTTTTTAAAGTAGGCTTCCCACCCAGCTTGGATCCCAGTGTGGGACTTGAACTCACGACCCCGAGATCAATACCTGAGCTGAGATCAAGAGTCACTTAACCGACTGAGCCACCCAAGCACCCCCATTGAATCTTTTTTTTTAAACAGCTTTACTAAAGTATACTTTTATTATATAATTCACCTATTTATTTATTTATTTTTAAAAGATTTTATTTATTTATTTGACAGAGAGAGACACAGCGAGAGAGGGAACACAAGCAGAGGGAGTGGGAGAGGGAGGAGCAAGCTTCCTGCTGAGCAGGGAGCCCGATGCGGGGCTCGATCCCAGGACCCTGGGATCATGACCTGAGCCAGAGGCAGACGCTTAACGACTGAGCCACCCAGGCTCCCCTAATTCACCCATTTAAATTGTGAAATTGTAATTATATTATCTTGTTTATTTCTAATCCTATATAATAATAATCCTAAGTGTGTACCATTGTATCTGCTATGTATTAGACAGTCAGTAAGCATATTGAGTGAGTTAATAAGGGCTTTACTGAATAATAACTGTGCATGGTACCATGAGGGTTATTTAAGTTTAACATATTTACTCAATCTCAAAGAATTTATAGTTTATAATCATTGACCTTGCTTTCCTTCTTGAAAAATTTCTTTTCAGTTGGGGTTTGTAACAGTTTATCTACTTGATTTTCATCTACCCTTGTGGCTGCTTTTTGTCATAATCTTTGAAGGTTCCACTTCCTTTGCATATCTCTTCAATGTTCACTTTTATTTTTCTTCTTTGTGTATTCTTCCCTGGCTACTTGAGTTCACTTCCATTGTTTCAGTTACCGTCTATATTACTAGAAGTCTCTATCACTGTCCTAGATCTCTTTCCTGAGCCCCAGATCCACGTGTTCAGTGGACTGCTGCTTTTCTCCACTTGTATGGTTTATAGCCACTAACTGAATAAGTAAGTTATCATTTTCCTCCTTACTCTGCTCCTTCTCCAGGATTTCGCAAATCAGTATATGATATCAGCATCTCAACCATTACCCAACATCCTTCCTCCAAAGCTAGTTAGTTAGGTATATATTACCTATTAAATGTAACTCAAATCCTTCTACTTTTCTTCATCCTTAGTGTCATTGCTGAAGACCAGGTTGTGTTTACCTGGGCCATTACAGCAACTTCCAATCTTGCTCTCTTCCACTCCAGTCTCTCCAGTGTAACCAGAGTGAATTCTAAAGTATATCTGGTCATCTCGCTCCTAGCTTAAAATGTTTGCCTCATTCATTTCAGAAAATGGAATCATCAAAACAGATAAAGTATTTGAAGTAATGCTGGCCACAGACCGTTCCCATTATGCAAAATGTAATCCTTATATGGATTCTCCACAATCAATAGGTAAGGTCTGGATTTCTGAAAATGTCACATTTTTACTCATTTACTGTATAATTTTTGTTAAATAAAAATGGACGGGGACACAGATATTTATTATTACCTTGCTAGTTTGAATTTTATGCCTCAGTTAAGTGTCATAATTCCAAACATAGCCATTTCAATAAAATGATGTTATGTATTAAGTACCTTTTCTATTTTTTCAAACTGTGTATAATATATATGAAGAATATTTTAAACATTTTTCTTAAAACATACTTTTAATGAAAATTTAAGTTTAAACTGAGTGCTTAGCTTTCTTTAGGCCCTTAATGTTGACTAAAGTTGTTTTTCATATTAACATCAGTTTTTTAAATCAATATTAAAGGAAATAAGTGTAATTAAGTGGTTACTGACTTCTCTGCTTCACTTGCCCTGAATTTTTTGGTTTGTGCTTGGTTTTAGAAAGTTCGGTATTTAACTCCTTCTCCTGAAGCAGGTTTTACTGAACTGCTGAGCCTTGGCAGTGGGCGCCTTTGAGGCTTAGAAGGGCCACAGGATTCTGTCAGCCAGCTGCCATGCTTTCTTCTTTTGAAGCACTATAACAGTCAGCAGAGAAGATCCTGGGGAGCTTCTGAACCCCGAAGGCACCTGCTACCACCGCTCAGTGAAAATAGCTTCAGATGCAGAAGCAGGTAAATAAGTTTTGAGAAAGCAACACTGGAAGAAAAAACTTGAAAGCTTAAAAACTAAGAAAAGATTGTGAATTACCATCAGGCGATAGTATAAAGAGTAAACTGAGGTAGTTTTTTAGTCTCTTAAGCTACTTTGATTGCCAGTTGCTCAATAAGTTGCCAGAAATAGGAAGCAATTTAATTTTCAGAAATTTTGCATACCTATTATATATGGAAGTTTATTTTCTTTTTATAAACCTGGAGAGAAAACAAGTCATAAACTTACAAACTCAACTTCTTGAGTTCGTAAGCTAACTATATGGGAGAAGAAATTTTTAGAAATAGTGGGAGTGTTGTACTAGATGAGCATATTAGCCTTTGGCATGATGTATTTTCTCATTATAACTGCTACTTGACAGTACTCTAAAATGCAAAATAAAAGTTTTATTTTCTTGAGATCATAAAAACGAGAAATATTATTATGAAAAAGAATTTGTGGATGTTAGGAAAGGAGTTACATGGAGTATCTGGTATGTTTTTGCAGCTGAATGTGTCAGTAGTTCTCTTCTTCTTTTGCAGGTTTCCAAGCAACAATCAGTGCTCCACACATGGTAAGTTAACGTTGGTCATTTGGGTATAAATGGATCACATTTTTCCTCTAAGATCATTTTCTTTAGTAAAAAAGGTTTAAAAAAAGTTGAACTTTTAATTAGATCAATTTTATCATCTATGAGTTTTGTAGATTGGTAATGAACCTCTTATTCTTAATACATGATATATAGAGAGAAGTCTTCTTGGTAGAAACTGTCATTAAAGTTTTTGTTGGTTGTCATTAATATCTAATCATGTAAAAATTGGATATAAAAGGTTATTTAGTGATGAGCAAATTAAGGAAGAGAATATTTTTTTTTTAAGATTTTATTTATTTATTAGAGTAAGAGAGAGCACAAGTAGGGGGAGTGGCAGACAGAGAGAGAGAAGCAGGCTTCCCGCTGAGCAGGGAGCCCGATGCGGGGCTTGATCCCAGGACCCTGGGATCATGGCCTGAGCCAAAGGCAGACGCTTAACCGACTGAGCCACCCAGGTGCCCCAAGGAAGAGAATATTTTATTTTATTTTATTTTTTTAAGGATTTTATTTATTTTTATTTATTTGACAGAGACAGTGAGAGAGAGAGCACAAGCAGGGGGAGCGACAGGTAGAGGCAGAGGGAGAAGCAGGCTCTCCGCCGAGCAAGGAGCCTGATGTGGGGCCTCGATCCCAGGACCCTGGGATCATGGCCTGAGCCGAAGGCAGACGCTTAACTGACTGAGCCACCCAGGCGCCCCAGGAAGAGAATATTTTAAATAATATAATGGATATATTGTAGAAATCTCAAGTTGAATATTATTTCTTTTATTTCATATCTTATTTGGAAAAATCATTAGGGATTGGTCAAATATAGCAGCTGTGAAGCTGTATAACTGAGAAGGACCTATTTTAAGTTATCTAGCACTTTTAATCTGTTAGGAATTTTCTTGGGTTTTAAATGTCAGTTATTTGAATGAGTACTCTGTTGGCTTTTGGGGAGAAGAACAATAGCTTTTCTGATTCTCTGAAAGTATTTGGGATTGGAGAAGCTCTTATTTAAATGTAAAGCCTTCTTTATATTAAAATAAATTTACATATATTTATGATGAACTGTTATACTATATGAAAATATAGGAAAATTATTATTTATAAACATTAAATAGAAATGACTTGGGGCACCTGGGTGGCTCAGTCATTAAGCATCTGCCTTTGGCTCAGGTCATGATCCCAGGGTCCTGGGATCGAGCCCTTCATCCGGCTCCCTGCTTAGCGGGAAGCCTGCTTCTCCCTCTCCCGCTGCCCCTGCTTGTGTTCCCACTCTTGCTGTCTCTCTCTGTCAAATAAATAAATAAAATCTTAAAAAAAAAAAACTTTAGGGCGCCTGGGTGGCTCAGTTGGTTAAGCGACTGCCTTCGGCTCAGGTCATGATCCTGGAGTCCCGGGATCGAGTCCCGCATCGGGCTCCCTGCTCGGCAGGGAGTCTGCTTCTCCCTCTGACCCTCCTCCCTCTCATGCTCTCTGTCTCTCATTCTCTCTGTCTCAAATAAATAAATAAAATCTTTAAAAAAAAAAAAAAACTTTATTTTTTAATTTTTAAATTTATTTTCAAAAGATTTATTTATTTTAGAGTGAGAGAACACAAGCTGGGGGAGGGGCGGGGGGGCAGACTCCCCACTGAGTGTGGAGACTGATGTGGGGCTTGATCTCCTGACCCTAAGATCATGACATGAGCTGAAATCAAGAGTCAGATCCTACCAACTGAACCACCCAGGTGCCCCTAGAAATGACTTTTTAAAACATGACAAAAGATGAGCCATTAAAAAACACAATATATTTTGCAACATAAAAATTTTGGATTTCTGCAGAGAAAAAAATGTTATAAGCAAAATTAAAAGGAGAAAAACTGAGGGAAATATTTAGAATACATACAACAATCTAGGTCAAATTTCCATATACAAATGTGGGTTTGTATCCTATAAATTAAGAAATGAAAGACTGGTGAACCCAAAAGAATATAGTTAAAGTACCAGAATGATAGTTAATAGAAAAAGAAATAGAGATGACATTAGCACTTAAACAAATGAAAAGATGTCATTTTCATTTATATTTATATAGTTAGTAAATTACACATTAGCATTGTAGTGAAGTACCATTTTTCACCTATCAGATTGTCAGAGGTGAAAAAGTTTAATACTTTGTATTGGAAAGGGGGAAACAGTTACATACTTTTTTGTTGAGAGTAAATTGATAGTGTTGGAAGGCAATTTGGCAAATTTATAAAATGTGAGATAAATATACCTTACATTCTTCAGTTTTATTTCAAGATATTTATCCTATGGTACATTTTTGTAGGTACAAAATGACTAAAGATGTTCATTGTCACATTATTTATAATAGCAAAAAGACATGATCACTGATAGTCCACTAATAGTGGATGGTTAATAATTAGTTTGTCCATACAGTGAGTTACTGTGAAGCTGTTAAATGAGGAATTTCTGTAAGTACCAATATAGCAAGATGTTCAGGAAACATTAAGTATAAAAGCAGAGTACAGAAGAGTATTTAGAGTATTCTGCAATATACAAAAATCAAATCTGCATGTATACACACATATGTCTTCCTCTAGGCATGAAAACTAAAAATGATTTCTTCTAAGGTCAGAAGTAGATGATTGGAGGGATGGGAATGAAAGTGAGATCTGCTTTTCACTCTGTACCCTTTACATGTTACCAATTTCTTTCTGTTTTCTTCTCTCTCTTTTTTTCAAAGTTTATTTATTTAAGTAATCTCTATAGCCAATGTGGGGCTTGAACTCCCAACCCCAAAATCAAGAGCTGCATGCTTCTCCGACTGAGCCAGCCAGATGCCCCCTTCTTTGTTTTTTTTAACCATGGAATAGGAATGGGTTTTTTTTTTTTTAAATATTTACTTATTTTATTTTATTTATTTATTTTTAAAGATTTATTTGAGCGAGCACGCAAGCTAGCACAAGCCAGGGGAGAGGCAGAGGGAGAGTGAGAAGCAGACTCCCCACTGAGCAGGGAGCCAGATGTGGGGCTCGATCCATGGACCCTGGGATTATGACCTGAGCCAAAGGCAGACACTTAACTGACTGAACCACCCAGGCACCCAAAAAGGATGCATTTTTATTTTTTTTAAAGATTTTTTTTTTATTTATTTGACAGAGAGAGTCACAGCGAGAGAGGGAACACAAGCAGGGGGAGTGGGAGAGGGAGAAGCAGGCTTCCGGCGGAGCAGGGAGCCTGATGCGGGGCTTGATCCTACGACCCTGGGATCATGGCCTGAGCCCGAAGGCAGACGCTTAACTACTGAGCCACCCAGGCGCCCCAAGGATGCATTTTTAATCACTTATATATCTTTACTTCTGTCTCTTAATAAGGAAAATGTGTGTATTTATGTGTACGTATATAGTCACACAGTACATCTATATGTATGCTTGTATGTACAAACAGTAATAATACAGTGTCCTTTGATGCTTGCTGAACCAGGATGTGAGTAGAATAAAATAGTATTAATCGTATTATACAAACAAGAATTTGTGATTTAGTATCATTTATTGCATAGATCTTAGAAGTATTAAAAGAGAAACAAAGTGAGGAGCAAAGATAAATAACATCTCTGTTTAATGAACTTTAAAATCACAGACTTGCTTGGAAGTATCTACAATCCTGGAATATTTTCCAAAGTCTTAATTGAAAATGTGATATATGCATTGGGTAAGATTAAAAGCAACCTGTTAAAATGGCATCCTGGTAGCCGTGAGTACACATAGTATGCAGATATTGAATCCTAAAAAACATTTCTCACTAAATGAGACTAGAGCTCCTTGGAGAAGTGACTGAATATTAGAAAGTGAGGAAGTACTCAAAGGTTGATGGGGTGAAGTTGGAAGGACATATGAGCAGGTTTGAAGAGATTCCCAGAGGCCAAATTGTAGACAATTTGAAAATTGAAAAATGATAGATAATCAAGGTAATGGATTGTAACACTGTGAATTAAGAAACAAAAATCCAGGGTGCCTGGGTGGCTCAGTTGGTTAAGCGACTGCCTTCGGCTCGGGTCATGATCCCATGATCAAGTCCCACATTGGGCTCCCCTGCTCTGCGGGGAGCCTGCTTCTCCTTCTCCCTCTGCCTGCCACTCCCCCTGCTTATGCTCTCTCTCTCTCTGTCAATAAATAAGTAAAATCTTAAAAAAAAAAAAGAAAAGGAAACAAAATCCATGAGTTCATAGAAATTTTTAAAAAAGCAAGACGGAAAAAAATGAAAAACCAGAAGAATGCCAATTAATACATTTGGAGGGAATAATAGAGCTTTGTAAAAAAATCACTATTTTGTAATCATCAATATGATTAAATTGGGCAGAGATCATCAATTAATCTAAAACAGTTTAGAGAAAGGTTATTGAGGAACAAAAATGTTCATGTAGTCTCAAATTCTTACTCTACATATTACTTATTAATTACTAAGAGAAAATTATGCCTTTAAAATAGAGTGATCTAGTTGTTACCATATTTACTGAGTGGTTGAGCTTGGCAAGTCCAGAGGTAAGGTGACCCAACATTATGTGCTTCCTGATGTGATGCAACGGGAGGTGCCTAGCAAGCCTCGTGTGCTGTTCTTGCTAACTCTTGGATCTGAGTCTAACCTTGAGGAAATTCACACATCTAGAATATGGGGAATTATGTGGGACAGCCAGACAGGACTCCTTAAAGGAGTCAGTGTTCTGAAGAATAGAGAAGTGGTAGGTAGAGGAGAATTGAGGGGAGAATATTTTATATTGACAAATGCAGTGCATGAACCTTGAATGGATTGGGGAAAAAACAGCTGTAAAGGACATTTTGGGGACAGTTGAAATTTGAGTATGATACGTATGTTAGATGATACTAAATTGATTATTTTCTTGAGTGTGTTAATGGTGATGTGGTTGCAAAGGGAGATGTCCTAGTTTTTTAGCAGATTCATGCTGAAGTATTTTGGGGTGAAGTATCGTGATGTCTACAGCCTATTTTCAGATGGTTTGGTAAAACATTTGGCACAATATGTAAAGTTGGTGACTGTATGTAAGGAAAAAAAGGGTATTCAATGTATTTGTGGGTTTAAAATTTTTCATAATTATAAAAAAGAGCTTTTAAAAACCATAGTTTGAGGATTTAGAGATAAACATGGGTTATCCAGAAAAATATTAGCTAGGGTGATAAAAGCATAAAAAAAAGCTAATAATTGTGATTGAAGGCCTTGACATTTTAAATCTGAATGGGACTTTAATAATAACTCAGCATACTCCCCTTTTAAAAAAACTAAATCTTATGCAAACATAGTACTGAAAAAAATATTCCTGAGGTTTTTTTGGAATTAAGATGGTACAGTACTGCCTGTAGATTGGGGATTGGTACCTTAAAGAAGTCCTTCTTGTCCTTTGATTTCTGGATCCGGAAATCCAGATATTGCAGAAGTTATTTTGTTTCTTTGATGACTTCCCTATTCTTCTAGTCCCATGCTTGTTATCTTATTAGTAGAAATTATTAATCCTCATAACTGATTGTTGTAAGAGTCTGATGAAAGCTACTTTTGATGTTTAATCCAGAACTCTTTTTCATGGCATGAATGTTTTTCACTCTTTAGGCAAGAGCCTCTTTTGTAAAGCAATCCATATGAAAAATTGATAAAGGTAGTTCTCTATTACTCATTTCCCAAAACACACCCATCCCTCAGTGTGTATTTGTGTGTTATCCCTAATGGGCTTTTGTGGAACCTTAATGACTTTCTGGAACACTGAAAACCCTTGGATTGTGTGTGGTTTTATCTATTAAAGGCCTTTTTTACATTAGTTGTGGAATAGTAGCCTTAGCTTTTTCTTTTTTAACTTTTTAATATGGAAAGTTTCCAACACCACATATACAAATAGGATAATATAATGAACCCTCATGTAGCCATCATCACCTTTAATAATTACCCACAATTTGTTAATCTTGTTTTATCTTTGTCTCCCTCTTACTGAACCATTTAAAAACAAATCTCAAACATAATATTATTCACCCCTCAATATTTAAGTATAAAATCTGATGACTTTAAAAACATGACTACAATACTATATCATACCTAACAATGTTCATTAGTATGTTATTACCTTACACATAGTCCGTACTCAGACTGGACCAGGTGTTTCCAAAAAATTGTTTTATGGTTGATTTGCTTAAATCAGGATCCAAACAAGGTCCAGAAATTGCATCTTTTTAGTCTTTTTCAGTCTTTTTAGTACCTTTTAATTTTAAAAGACCTCTTTCTTTTTTTAAATACCACTTATTTATTGACAAAACTCATCCATTTGGGGGCGCTTGGGTGGCGCAGTCAAGTGTCCCAACTCTTGGTTTCAGCTCAGGTCCTGATCTCAGGGTTGTGAGATTGAGCCCTGCGTTGGGCTCCACATTCAATGCAGAGTCTGCTTAAGTTTCTCTTTCCCTCTCCCTCTGCCCCTCCCCTCCGCTCTTTCCCTCCCTCTCCCTCCCTCTCTCAAATAAATAAGTTCTTAAAAAAAAACCCAAACAGGGCGCCTGGGTGGCTCAGTCGGTTAAGCGACTGCCTTCGGCTCAGGTCATGATCCTGGAGTCCCCGGATCGAGTCCCGCATCGGGCTCCCTGCTCAGCAGGGGGTCTGCTTCTCTCTCTGACCCTCCTCTCTCTCATGCTCTCTGTCTCTCAATAAATAAATAAAAATCTTTAAAAAAAAAAAAAACCCAAACAAACCCTATCCATTTGTCCTGTAGAATTTCCCATATTCTAAATTTGGTTAATTGTTTCCTAGTGGTATTTAACTTATTCCTCCCACCCCGACACACACATCTTTCCCCCCCCCTTTTCCTTTTCAAGAACACTGCCTAATGATTTTTTTTGTTCCACCACATCAGGGGTACATGAAATCTGATCATCCACTTTTAGTGATTGGAATACATAGTCTTTTCAATAACTTTTTTTTTAAGATTTTATTTATCCATTTGAAAGAGAGAGAGCGAGCGAGAGCAGGGGGAGGAACGGAGGGAGAGGGACAAGCAGACTCCATGCTGAGTGTGGAGCCTGACGTGGGCCTCAATCCCAGGACCCTGAGATCATGACTTGAGCTGAATCCAAGAATTGGACACTTAACCAACTGCACCATATAAAACCCAATGATATTATACACGCTTGGTAAGGTACACAAATCTTAAGTGTATAGCTTAATGAATGTTCACATATGTATACGTGTAGCCACCACCTAGATGAAGATCAGAATGTTTCCTATGTTCTAGCAGGCTCTCTCATGCCAGTTTCTTAGCCTTTACCCTCTGTGTAACCAGTATTTTGGCTTTGGTCACCTAAATTAGTTTTCTAAATAGGGAGTTTCCATTCTGTCCTCCATTTTGAACATTACCTGTTTCTGATGCTTAAAATTTTTTTTTTTCTTTTTAAAGATTTTATTTATTCTAGAGAGACAATGGGGGGGGAGGGACAAACAGACTCCATGCTGAGCATGGAACCCCATGTGGGGCCGATCCCATGACCCTGAGATCATGACCTGAGTCAAAACCTAGAGTCGGACATTTAACAGACTGAGCCACCCAGGCGCCCCTCTGATGATTTTTTTTTTAAGATTTTATTTATTTATTTGAGAGAGAGAGAATGAGATAGAGAGGGAGCATCAGAGGGGGGAGGGGAGGAGGGAGAAGCAGACTCCCTGCTGAGCAAGGAGCCCATGTGGGACTCAATCCTGGGACTCCAGGATCATGAACTGAGCTGAAGGCAGTCACTTAACCAACTGAGCCACCCAGGTGCCCCCCTCTGATGATTTTTAATAATGAACATAGCAGGCATTTAAGGACAGCTTTTGAGATAACATTTATTAGTTCTAATCACATATTTTGGAAAAGCACAGAAATGTAAGTTTATAAAGAGGAGGGAGTAGAAAAGGCTTTATTTCTTGGTTTGGTCCATAGTGTATCCAATATGATTTTATTTGATTAATAATTTATATATACTGTAAACATAAAACTATATATCCTTTGACCCCCCCCCCCAATTCTACTTCTAGGAATTTATCCTATAGGTACACTTTATAAGATTTTTTTTAAAGATTTTATTTATTTATTTATGTGAGAGAGAGAGAGCATTAGTGGGGGAAGGGGCAGAGGGAGAGAATATCCAAGCAGACTCCTGCTGAGTGCGGAGCTGGGTGCGGGACTCGATCTAATGACCCAGGAGATCAGGACCTGAGCCAAAACCAAGTCAGATGCTTAACTGACTGAGCTACCCAAGTGCCCCACTTTATAAGATTTTTATAAAGATTATTATATTATCCTACACATACACTTTTTAAGATTATTTCATATCTTCTGTTATAGAAGATTGGAGCTAACTTAAAAATCCCTCATTAGGGATTTTTTTGGGGGGGAATTTTTGTTATTATAATATACATATAAGAATATACTTCTCAGCCATAAAAAGGAATGAACAGGCTATTTATTTATTTATTTATTTTTAAAGATTTTATTTATTTATTTATTTATTTATTTATTTGACAGAGAGAGACAGCGAGAGAGGGAACACAAGCGGGGGAGCGGGAGAGGGAGAAGCAGGCTTCCTGCCGAGCAGGGAGCCCGATGTGGGGCTCGATCCCAGAACCCTGGGATCATGACCTGAGCCGAAGGCAGTTGCTTAACGACTGAGCCACCCAGGCGCCCCAATGAACAGGCTATTTAAGTATGGGTAAGAAAGGTTCTTCAAGGGGTGCCTGGGTGGCTCAATTGTTAAGCGTCTGCCTTTGGCTCAGGTCATGATCCCAGGGTCCTGGGATCGAGCCATGCATCGGGCTCCCTGCTCCGCAGGGGGCCTGCTTCTCCTCTCCCACTCCCCCTGCTTGCGTTCCCTCTCTCGCTGTGTCTCTCTCTGTTAAAAAAAAAAATCTTAAAAAAAAAAGGTTCTTCAAGATATAATAAATGAAAAAATAGATACGTATTTGCTTCTATATGCATAGAATGGTATGTTTGAAAAGAATCACAAGAAACTGACAACATAGATTGCCTTTAGGGAGTGAAATTGGTTGGGGATGTGGAAGGTTACGGACAGGGGTGGGGTGGAGACTTCACTGTACATCCTTTTGTAGCTTTTGACTTTGAATTAATTAAAATTAAAAAATTCACACACTGGGGATCTAAAATTACTAAAACATTTTATATAAATGTAAGAATTTAGTCTAAAAATTTTTTTACATAATTCTGTAAATGTAAGTATATAATATGTTGTGTTTTCATTATCTTGGTAGATGACAATTGTAGAAAAATTGGTAGGAAGTTGGCAACTTTATTTGTATGCCAGGGTATATGTACTTTATAGAGTCTTGAAAAAAAATGAATATTTGCTTTGTTTTCTTTTGGCAGCATGCATACGCACTAGAACTTCTATTTGATCAATTGCATGAAGGAGCTAAAGCTCTCGACGTAGGATCTGGAAGTGGAATCCTTACTGCATGTTTTGCACGTATGGTAAGAGCTTTCTTTTTCATTCCGTTCCAGCAGCAGCATATTATATATTTGGCTGTATGTTTTTTTACTAGCAGTTTTTGAGTTGTTTTTTTTTTTTTAATTCTAATATAGCAGTTGGAATATGTATCACTTAGGTTTTTTTGTTGTTGCAAATAACAGAAGATTCGGTCCAAATTGGCAGAGTAAAAGGGAATTTATTTGGTTTATATAATGGAAAAGTCTAAAGTATATCTGGCTTTTTGTGTGGCTGGATTCAAAAGAAGATCAGACGTTGTTATTGACAGTGGGTTTCTCTTTGGTTTGTGGTTTGGTTTTGCTTTCCTCCAAATGTTGGCTTCAGTCAGGCTCTTCCTTTGTGATCGCAAGATGGCAACCAGTAGCTTCCAGACTGCATTCTTTCAAATTCGCAGTTGGCAGAAAATGATATAGAGAATCTGATTTCCAAACACTCCTCCAGGGTTATTAGAAATGAGAGTAGAGCTTCTTTTATATTAAGAAAAGTACTCTTAGAAAAATGCCTTGTTTATTACACTTCAGGTTTTATCACCAGAGGCTTATCTTGGTTCGTGACTGTCCAGAGTCTGGTTGGAGGCCTACTCAGGCACTTTGAGTAAAGGTTTATCTGTGCTCAGATAATCAAATCAATTTGATTATTATGAAAAATCTTGTCCCTGAGGGCCAGATAGGAAGGTTCTGGTCTAGTTAGGTTAGGATTCATGGATGATGCATCTTGGACTAGAATCCATTTAACTTGCTGTATATATGTAAGTGGCAAACCACTAGCATGTAAGCTCCAGGGAGGCGGGAATTTTATTTAATTTTTTTTTTCCTTTGATGTATCCTAAGCATCCACAACAGTGCTTGTTAAATAATAAGGACTCGGGTATTTCTTTTCAGTTGTTTTACTTGTTTTGTAGAAGTTAAGCCCTCCCTAATGGAATGTCAGGGTTTTTTTTTTTTAAGATTTTATTTATTTGAGAGAGAAGCGTGCGCTAGAAAGAAAGAACACGAGATAGAGAGAGAAAGCGAGCATGAGCAGGGGGAGGGGCAGAGAGAGGAAGACCCTGGACCCTGGGATCATGACCTGAGCCAAAGGCAGACACTTAACCAACTGAGCCACCCACACACCCTAGGATTTTTTTTTTTAAGTTTAGACACAGTATTTACTTAGTAACATGTTCTTGATATTTGACATATTTATGGTTTTAGAGAAAAATACACTTATTAAAAATTATTAGATTTCTGAATTATCTTTTTAAAAGTAGTGTTAATTTAATGTCCTTCACATACTTACCATGTGCTAGTCAGTGTTCTAAGTGTTTTTCGTGTATTCTTTTATTTAATTCTCACATCATTTATGAGGTACATACCCTTTTCCTCATCATTTTACAGTTGAGGAACCCAATTCATAGAATAACTTGCCAAGGTTGTACAGTTGTAAGTAAGTGATGAAGGTTAGATGTGAACCCAGGTTGTCTGACTTCAGAGTCTTTATTTTGCTAAATTTATTTTACAATTAATATTTATACTTGGGGCCTTTTTATACTTTTATGTATTTTATATTTTCCGCATATGGCAGTAGAATCGGGTGTAGAAATCCCTATAGAATTTTTTATGTAACATTTTAATGTTTAAAGTCACACTTCTAGGTGGAATTTAAATTAAAAATGATTGCACCAACTACCATTTAATATTAAGTGCAGTTTAAGTATTTAATATTAATTTATTAAACATTTTTTATTATTAATATTTAATATTAATATTAAGCATTTAATATTAGTTAATTATTAGTTAAGCAGTTAAGTCTTATTTCAGGGTTTGGGGTTTAAAAGTTAGAAATTGAAGAAAAAGGATTTTTTTTTTAGTATTGCAAGTTTTTGTAATTCTAGCTTCTTAATTCCTGAAACGTAATTATCCATTTGAGGGTTATAGCTGAAAAAGTTGTATTTGGTAAATATTTTATAGTAAACTGAATAACAATCTAATTGGAGGCTTGAGCTGTTTGTCTTCATTTCACATTGCAAAATATGACTTTAGGTGAGGAAACACTTTAATGACACTTCAGAAAGACAAATTTAGGCCAGTGAGCTATTGAATTATTCCCTTATTTCCAGGTTGGCTCTAGTGGAAAAGTCATAGGAATTGACCACATTAAAGAGCTAGTAGATGACTCAATAAATAATGTCAAAAAGGACGATCCAGTGCTTTTGTCTTCAGGGAGAGTGCAACTGGTTGGTGAGTATCAGAAAACTTCAAAAATTTCCTCTTTGGAGAATTTTTATTTTCAGAAGATCCCATGCAAGCCAAATAATACTCAAGCTAATTTTTGCTTTTTTTTTAAACATTCACCTTTAAGTACTAGGTAAGGAAAACAGTTACTGTAAAATGTTATGCTGGTTCTACCTTGACTATGGTGGTGATACGACTGTTAACTATTTCAGAAAATGCTCATGTTGTAAATTCTTTCTTCATTACTTTTGAAGAATTAATAGTAAAGTAGCAAGTGTCCATTATGAAAATTTTAAAGTGCAAAAATGTGTAAGATAAAAAAGAAACCCCTCCTTTTCTGTCTTAAGTTTTCTAGACATATAAATTATACATATGAATAAATATACATATATACACAATTTTTTTTAATTGACTCATATATTCTGTCGTTTAGTTTCCTTTTTTCAGGAGTATAGAGTGAACATATTTCCGTGTGAGCACACTGTACTATTATGAGAAGTAACAAACATTAAAACATAAATGTGAAGCTTAGCAAAAATACCTGCTTCATCATCACACTGATCGATAGAAAGGGAACAACATTGGTAACTTCGATGTCTGCTTGCTTTTCCCTCCTCAGAACTCTTTCCCTTCTCCTTAGTCCTGACCAACATCATTACTTTTATGCATTTACTGCTTAGCTGCACTTCCATAAACGATGCTCAATTTAATTTTGAACTTTAGATAAAGAGAATCATACAGTATATATTCTGTGATGATTTATTTCTTTCATTCAATATTATGTTTGTAAGAGTCACCCATCTTTTATATATAGTTAATTTTTATTGCTTGCTGTATAACATTGTACTGTAAGGACATTACCAAAATTTGTTTATTCTACTGTAGATGGATATTTTGGGTTGTTTCTAATTTGGGGATGTGCACAATGCTGCTGTGAACATATGTGTACAAAGGTCCAAATGCATATATACACTCATCATACAAGCATTCATTTATGTAGAGTATTATTACAGGTTCATAGGATAACCATAGATATCCAAAACTTTTTAAAAGTGATTGAACCAATTTACATTCCCATCAGCAATGTATCAGTGTTCTTAGTGCTCTATGCCTTATCAACACTTGGTATTGTTAGATTTTTCTTTTTACCCACTTAGTGTATAGCAGTAAGTGTTTGTAATTTTAATTTTGTATTTTCCTCGTAACTGATGAGGTCGAACACTGTTTCATATGTTTGACCATTTGGATGTCTTCGTTTGTGAAATGTCTTGTTCAGATAGTGAGTTGTTTATATTTTTCTTTGATATGTAGGACCTCTATAGATTAGCCTTTTGTCTATTTATACATATTAGAAATCTTTTCTCCCGCTCTTTGGCATGCTTTTTCACTTATATTGGTGCTTTCTTGATTAATAGAAATGCTTAATTTTATTTTTTTTAAGATTTTATTTATTTTTTTACTTGAGAGAGAGAGAGAGAGAGCACGAGCGGGGGGAGGGGCAGAGGGAGAAGCAGACTCACCAATGAGCAGGGAGCCCGATGCGGGGCTCCATCCCAGGACTCTGGAATCATGACTTGAGCTGAAGGCAGATGCTTAATCGGCTGAGCCACCTAGGCACCCCAGTAGAAATACTTAATTTTATCTATCTATTTATTTATTTATTTTAAAAGATTTTATTTATTTATTTGACACTTAGAGAGAGAGAGTACAAGCAGGGGAAATAGCAGGCAGAGGGAGAGGGAGAAGCAGGCTCCTACTGAGCAAGGAGCCTGATACACTGATCGAGCAAGGGCTCGATCCCAGGACCCTGGGATCATGACCAGAGTCGAAG
This sequence comes from Neomonachus schauinslandi, assembly GCF_002201575.2. Classification (NCBI taxonomy): domain Eukaryota; kingdom Metazoa; phylum Chordata; class Mammalia; order Carnivora; family Phocidae; genus Neomonachus; species Neomonachus schauinslandi. The sequence continues at coordinate 16,691,804 of NC_058410.1, read as the reverse complement.
GCAGTCGCTTAACCAACTGAGCCACCCAGGTGCCCCAGAAATACTTAATTTTAATGTGTCAGACTTAGTAGCTTTTTCCAGTGTTTTCTGTGTCCTTTTTTTTTTTTTTTTTTTATTTCTTCTAGAGAGAGAACACAAGTGGGAGGGGCAGAAGGAGAGGGAGACAGAATCTGAAGCAGACTCCTCTTGAGTGCAGAGCCCAATGCAGGGCCCCACCTCATGACCCCAAGATCACGACCCTAAGATCATGACCTGACCTGAAACTGAGTCGGATGCTCAACTGACTATGCCACCCAGGCTCCCCTTCTTCTGTATCTTCTTTAAGACTACTTTAAAATCGGGATGCCTGGGTGGCTCAGTTGGTTAAGTGTCTGCCTTCGGCTCAGGTCACGATCTCCAGGTCCTGGGATCGAGTTCCTCATCGGGCTCCCTGCTCAGCGGGAAACCTGCTTCTCCCTCTGCCTGCCGCTACCCCTGTTTGTGTGCTTTCTCTCTTTCTGACAAGAAATGAATAAAAATCTTAAAAAAAAAAAAAAAGACTACTCTAAAATCATGAAGATATATCCCTGTGTTATTTCTCAGAAGCATTATTTTAGCTTTTCACATTTAGATCTTTGATCTGACATTGATTCTTGTGTATGTAAGAGATAGATTCAAGTGTGTATATTTTTTCCATATGAATATCCAGTTGTCACAGCATCATTTATTAAAAGTCTCTCTTTGCTCTGCTTTAAACCTCCTATAATTCTTCACACTGGGTAGTTCTATCTGAGCAGATTTTTAAAGTATAATTTTTTTTCTTTCAGTGGGAGATGGAAGAATGGGATATGCCGAAGAAGCCCCTTATGATGCTATTCACGTAGGAGCTGCAGCCCCAGTTGTACCCCAGGCAGTGAGTTGGGTTTTTTCCTGTGTTTTTGTGCTTTAGTCAACTAAAGCTGTAAAAGATTTATAGAGAAATGACTTCTAGGTGATCAAAACATAATTAGACTTTTATGTCATGCATTTTAATTACACTTAGTAGGCAATTTTTTTTCATATAAATGAGTTATATAAATGACTTGGAAAATTACGAATAGTTCATGGCTGTCTTATTTGAAACTGCATTTGATCCATCTAAGAACTCATACGCCAGTAGAATTAGAAAAATCTGTCTGGAGTTCATGATCTGATAATCACTTCGTGTTTTATTAAATACCAGAATGTGCAAGATTGCTAAGTGCATGGGTGAGACCAAGGAGATATTTGTCATACATCTTATGTATGACATATCACAAAGCTTATATTCTGGAAGAAACGTGTCATACATATAACAGGGAAATTAATGCTATGATAGCATGTCATCAGCATATAATATATATTGAAGGGAAAAGAAAACATGTGCTACTGTAAGTTCAAGGGAGGGAGAGAACTTTATGTGGAACAGTTAAAGAGACTACATACAGGAATGGAATTGGAACTGAATCTGAAAGAATAGTAGGGTTTGCATAGTTGCAACGAGATGGAAGGATATTCCAGTATTGTATAGTACATAATCAAGGAAATATTTAAGTACAAAATTGGTTTTTTGTTTTTAAAAAAAAATTTAGAGAGCATGACAAGTGGGGGGAGGGGCAGAGGGAGAATCTCAAGCAGACTCTGAGCTGAGTGCAGAGCCCTACTTGGGGCTTGATCCCAAGACCCTGAGATCATGACCTGAGCCAAAATCAAGAGTCGAATGCTTAACTGACTAAGTCACCCAGGTGCCCCCAATACTGGTTTTCTATTTCAGTAAGACTGATGAGCTTCTGTCAGCCCTTAATAATCCTTGGTTAAGTTCACTGAGATGTTAGGTTTCTATGGTGTCTGAGTTTTCCACAGTCTGGACTAGATGACTAGGGGCTGAGAGTGACACTTCTGCCAAGTCTCAGCCACTCCCCAGTCTGGAAGGGTTCTGTTTTGTATGTTTAGATCAGCTAACGAGAGGCTGAAAGTTAGGGAACTTGTTCTGGTCATTGACTTCCTGTTTATTGACTGAATGACTTTGAGAAAATTACTTATTTTCTCTGGCGCTGTTACCTGTTTTTGTTGTTGTTGTTTGTTTTTTCAAACTAAACCAGTGGTTTTAACACATTTTAATTGAAGGGTTGATATGTTGTAGAGGGGATGCCTAACTGGCTCAGTAAAGCATGCACATCTTGATCTTGGGGTCATGAGTTTGAACCCCATGTGTGGAGTAGAGTTTACTTCAAATTAAAAACATATATGCAGGTGCCTGGGTGGCTCAGTCATTAAGCGTCTGCCTTTGGCTCAGGTCATGATCCCGGGGTCCTGGGATCGAGCCCCGCATCAGACTCCTGCTCAGCGGGAAGCCTGCTTCTCCCTCTCCCACTCCCCCTGCTTGTGTTCCCTCTCTCGCCGTCTCTCTCTGTCAAATAAATAAATAAAATCTTTAAAAAAATAAAAAATAAAAACATATATGCTGTAGAAAGATGTACAAGTCATAAATGAATAGCTCAATGAATGTTCACATATAGACACATGATCCGTAGGTTTTTAACTTTTTTTTTTTTAATGCAGCCTAGTAGGAACAATTAAAATGTGAAATAGAACTGTGTTTAAATGAAGGGGCTGGGGTGCAGGGCTTATCTTCCCCCACTAAGTCTCTGAGATGATCTTGAAGGGAATTTCTGGCTTTAGCTCAGTATGAATTTAAAAATTATTTATTTTAGAGAGAGAAAGAGCATGCACACAGGGGGTGGGGCAGAGGGAGAGGGAAAGAAGCAGACTCCCCACTGACCCCGCTGACCTGCTGAGCACGGAGCCCAACACAGGGCTCGATCTCACGACCCTGAGATCACAACCTGAGCTGAAATCAAGAGTCAGACGCCTAACTGACTGGGCTACCCAGGCATCCCTAGCTCAGTATGAATTTACATGTGATTGAAGAGAGGGGCCTTCCAGTTTTAAGATAACAGAAAAGATGTTTATGCCTCCTTTTGTATATTACCCCCAAACAACTAGAAAAGCAGGAAACAGAAACACAAACTCCATATTTCTTTATCTTGGAGATTATACCTGTGCTCCTGAACCCTGTGGTGTATGTAGATGGAAAGTGGATGGAGTAATAACTGACTGCGGAGGGCGGAGGAAGTTGAACCAAAGAGCCTGCAGAGGGGATCATTGCAGAAGCAGTTTGCTTGGCACAACTTGGAAAGGGCTTAGAAATCAGAGGCATGAGGATCTCGGAAGTCAGAGATGAAGCATGGGTCTGACAAGAGGAGCTGATGCTTGAAATTCTGTATGAGGAACAATTAGTGCTAAGCCTTAGGCAAGAAAATTTCCCAGAACCGAAGGACATGATTCTATAGTTTGAAAAGATCTATTGAGTGCCCATTATGACGAATTTTTTCTAAAAAGAGAGGGAAAAAAAAAAAAAACCATATCACCATAAAATTGTAGAGTATTAGGGATAAAGAGAAGATTCTAAAAGCTTCCAGAACAACAAATCATAATCTGTTAAGGATTGGTAATCAGAAAGGCATCAGACTGCAGAATAGCAGCATTAGAATCAACAAGTCAGAGTAACAAATCCTCACAGTTCTGAACTGAAAATGATTTCCAACCTTGAATTCTGTACCCACACATATTGTCAAGTATGTAAAATAGTTTTAGACTTGCAAATTTTAGTCTCTCTCTTTTAAAATATTCCATGCACTGTTTCACAGAATACTTCTAGAGGAATTGCTTTAATGTCAAAAAATGAGGGAGGAGAGAGATGGTAGGAAAAACCAGAAAAAGGAAGCCCTGAGATCTAGGTGGCTAGAACAGCTGGTTCAGGAGAGAGATGATGAGAGTCCCCACTGTTACCAGGGAACTCCCCTGACGAGAGCTGTGCAGCGGGCCTGGGGATTAAGCAGTCCAGATTTGGGGCAGGAGGAGGAAGGCACTCGAAGGGAGTCTACCAAACAACAACAACAGAACACTAATTAGGTTTGACTGAAGATCTTATTGAGAAGTTGTTGGAGGGTACAAATATTTAGAAAACAGTTACAAAGAAAATGAAGTGAATGAAAAAAAAGAGCTTAAGGTTCTTTTTTTTGTTTATTTTTTATTTTTATTTTTTTTAATTAAGAATCTCTATGTGCAATCTGGGGCTCGAACTCACAGCTCTAAGATCAAGAGTTGTGCTCTTTTTTTTTTAAATCTTTATTTTATTTTTATTTTTAATTTTTTTAAAGATTTTATTTATTCATTTGACAGAGAGACAGCGAGAGAGGGAACACAAGCAGAGGGAGTGGGAGAGGGAGAAGCAGGCTTGCTGCCGAGCAGGGAGCCCGATTTGGGGCTCCATCCCAGGACCCTGGGATCATGACCTGAGCCGAAGGCAGACGCTTAACGACTGAGCCACCCAGGCGCCCCAAGAGTCATGCTCTTCTAACTGAGCCAGCCAGGTGCCCTGAAAGAGCTTCAGTTTCTAAGTGCAGGATAAACAACTGTTGTATAAGAAAGGAAACAAGCATTGGCTACCTCTTGGCTCAGCTGCAAATGATGTTTACAGTCATAACTGAAAATGGTTTTAAAAAATTATGATATTGGTTGGATTGAGGAAGAGGGGAAGGGAGCAGAGTAAGAGAGCTCAGGCCTCATCTAGCATATAATTTGAAATAACGTAAAGACTCTACAGCATGGTCACTGTAGTTAACAACACTGTATTATATATTTGACAGTTGCTGAGTGAGTAGGTCTTAAAAGTGCTTTTCATCACAAAGAAAAAATTGTAACTATTTGTGGTGATGGATGTTAATTAAACTTATTGTGGTAATCGTTTTGCAGTATATACATATTATCAAACCCTTATGTTGTACACCTAAAACTAATACAATGTTATATGTCAATTATATTTTAATAAAAAGCATAAAAGACATGCTTTAGAAATAATCACTACCAAAAAAGTAAATACTAGTAGACGACACAGCTAAGAGCACTTAAAATATTTAAAATGACTGGATTTAGGGAGCAAGATTGGAGTAGGTGCAAGTCTGCTTCATTTTATCATAAACCTTGACATTTAGAGAAACAACTCAAAGAATACTTGCAAGAATTACTTGAATAAAGATTAAAGTGGGAAAAATTAGATAGGCTTGCTGACAACTGAAATTTTGAGGGCGCACTTTTCTGGGATAATCTATCCAAAGTAAAGTTTCTCCCTTACAGTTTTAGATTAGTAGTCGTTGGTAAGGCCACATTCAAATGGTAACATGTGACCTAAAAGTTTTCTGACTGGAAGGGCTTTCACTGAGTAGTCTTGGTTTTTCATTGACAAGGGTGTCTTACATTCTAATGCTGCAGAACTCCAGCCCTACCTTCCTTTGTCATGGTGTGAGCAATCCTAAAATCAGTCATAAAACCGAGGTTCCCTTATTTTTTTGGCTCAGTGATGCTCTAAATTCTACAATGACAGGGTAGGGACTCCTTACTGATTTTCTGCACTCCCCTGCTCCCTTCTCTGCTCCAAACCACACAGATTTAAAACAGTATACAGGCATTGAAATGTTCTGCTTTGCCTTTGGTCTTCCCAAGAGGATAGCTCTACATTATGTGGTTCAGTTCATTTTGAGCCCTGCAGTTGTACCATGTACTATGTTAGGTGCCCAGCGCACAAAGATGAATAAGATCACAGTCCCTCTCATCAAAGAACTTGTAGTTTAGTAGAGGAGGTCGATCGGTAAATGGTTAAGTGGTGATTGAGTAATAAGTTTAATAATCAAAGTATGTATCTACTAAATAAAGTGCATTTCTGCTTTCTGCGCATGGACACTGGAAAGTTGTGGTGATGTAAAATGACTCTTAATATAAAATCTGTAACTTGGTGTGTATATCTTTTTCTTTTTCTTTTTAGCTGATAGACCAGTTAAAGCCTGGTGGGAGATTGATATTGCCAGTTGGTCCCGCAGGTGGAAACCAGATGTTGGAGCAGTATGACAAGCTACAGGACGGCAGTGTCAAGATGAAACCCCTGATGGGAGTGATATACGTGCCTTTAACAGATAAAGAGAAGCAGTGGTCCAGGTGGAAGTGATTTTATCTTCTGCTCTTTCTTCTTCCACACATGCAAGGTGAAGGGTGTGGATTCTAAGACATTAGACCACAAGAGCTGCTTTTTTTGGTTGTCACCCTTATGCTTCTCCATTTTAACATCAGAAATTCGCTACATTAAAAATCTAGAAAAATTTTGCATGAGTCTGCCCTTCTTTTGGTTTAACTCATATCTTTGGGAAAGGGGGGTGAGACTTGGTTGGCACAAAGGTGGGTTTTTTTTTTTTTTTTTTTCCTTTTTTTTTAAAAAAGGCTTTTTGCCCCAGTTCAGGACTTTTTAAGGATACTTATTATCAGCCATTGTTTTTCTGTATTCACAAATCATTTTTGTAACTGCTTTATGGTCATGGAAAGAAAGACTTTGGTCCGAAGAGAAGGGGCCATCCTTTCTGCCCCGTTCACACCCTGTGTATACCATTGTTACAAAAAGAAGGGAAAAGATACTCTTGTCCCAGTTTTCAAAGGTGTCAGAATCCCAGGGAAGACATTTTTCCGCTCAGCTTGCTTGCTTTCAGTCAGGTTCATTGACATTCTAACAACCTGGGCCAAATAAACTTCTCACCAGTCTATAGAACTGGCCAGCCCATTTTGAAGCCACCCTAAGTTCCTGGGGAGGGGAGTGGATTCTGTGAGCTCAAAGCGAGTGCAATGCCCAGGTCTCACAAACCCACCCAAAGGGCCAACAGCATGCAGCATAATCCTCAGTACAGCATGGCTCATTATAATGCCTACTTGTGTTTTATGTCTCAGCATAATCCAAGTATTTTGTCTGAAGCCAAGGTTTCTCTTCTTCCTCTCTCCTTCTCCCTTTCCCTCCCCATGTCCTTCAGTGGGAAGGAGTGAGATCAGTAAGAATGACACTAGCTAAGACTACTTAAAATTAAATGTCAAAATAAGAAAGACTTTCAAGTTTCCTTGTTTTAGAATCTTTTATTTGACAGAGGTACTTATTTTAAGATAATTATTTTTTTAATAAGTAAAATGGTGATTATAAGTTTAATAGACCTCTTAATTTTGTTTTTTTGGAAGGAGGGAAGATACCATGTGAATGAATGTTTAATTGCAAAAATGGTAACTAATCTCAGTTTTTCTTTTTATTCTGATTGTCCATTTCTGAGATATGTTATTAGGAATTGCTTTATTCTTCACTTAATGTGGACATAGTTATTTTCTTTGAGTTCTAACCTGGAGCACGGCCACTTAAAAAAAAAAAAATTACAAAGCTATGAGTCCTGTCAGTTAAAATCATATAGTTCTTAACAACTAATTACAACCTTCCTTGACTTTGCTTCTAGTATGGTTATGTTGTTATATAATTGTATAGTTGCTATTGTATAAAAGGGGCAAACATACACTGAACTTACCGAAATTTGGTATCAAGTAAGAGTTCAGATTTTCATTAGTAAGTTTAAAACTTTTCTTTTTATATACAGTAAATATTAGTATTGAACATTCCACTGTAGTTTGATGATGAAGGAATTACAAAAAGGTATTTTGTTTTTATAACCAGAGGTGGATTTAGCATGAAGCAAACGAAACTTAAGCCTCAGGGCCTTCACATGCTTGGGGGCCTTCCTGGCCTTACACCTAATATTATAGGCAGTCTTGTTTTTAGTCCTCTTTTTTTTCCCTTCATGAAGAGGTTCTCCCCCTTCCCAGGTCATACAAGCTCTATGTTTCCACAACACCTATATTCACCCCTTATAAAACTAAATTATTTGTATTAAATTTAGAATAATTTTTAAATTTATGGACAAGTGATTTACCAAATATATTTAGTCATTTACCAAATATTTAAATATATATACTTGTTTTTCTTTTTGTTTTTCAACTTTTTAAAAGATTGGGCAATTTCACTGGAAACTTTTCTCTAGTTGTACCAGGAGGACTTCCAAATTCTTTTTGTTGTCAATTTTCTGTTTGTTCAAACATATTTTCCTACATCCAAAGATGTAGTGGGTCTTTTTTGTTTTGTTTTAAGTAAGCTCTATGCCCAGTGTGGGGCTTGGACTCATGACCCTGAGATCAAGAGTTGCATGTTCTACCAGCTGAGCCATCCAGGTGCCCCCAGAGATAGTTACTTAATTGTAAATCTTTAAGTTTAAAGAATATAGGTTTAAAGAATGTAAAGGTGAAACAAAATCTGAAAACAAAATTGGAAAAAACAACTGCCACATTAAATTTTTTTTGTACTGAAAGAAATTACCAGAAAATAGGATGTTTGAAAACAACAGTTAACTTAAAAATCTAAAGAGACCATTAATCTGCTATTTCTATTTGTATTCTTAGACTCTCAGTCAGGGTCCAGAACAGAAAGTATGCTCAGCTAGGATTTTAAAGTGATTTTAGTGAAAGGACTGTTCAAAGAAATATGGGAACGGTTATGGAAATCCGGAAAAGACGTTGACATACCCAGGTACCAGGGTCCTACCATGATAGGCCATAAGGGGAGGAAACAGTTTTACTGGAACCCACTGAGAGCAGGGACTGTACTAGGGCCATGGATACATAGCTGAGAATTTGAAACTGACCATTCTCATGGAACTTACAGTCACTTGGGAGATCCAAAAAAATCTGAAGAAGACAAACAGGCAATTAGAGTATAGTGTGTTTAGTAGGGAGCAGCTGTGTTGAAGCCAGACAGTGAAGTAATCAGAATTACATTTCAGAAAGATGACTCTGGCTGTGGTGTAGAGAGTAGATTGGAAAGGGACAGAACGACAGAAACAGAATGTGGTTGTAGCAAGTTAGGGGTGAAATGGTGGTGGCCTGAGTTAAGGCAGTCGATAGAATGTGGTTGAAAAGAGTCATTTACCATTTTCTAAGTGCCCAGCCCACATTTGGGATTTATCATCTCAGAAGCTCCTAGTCAGTTCTATTGCCAGGTTAGGTGATCTTTGTTCTTTCAGATTTTCTTCAGGATTAATTTAACAGCTCATCTCCATGCTTTCTTCTGGACGTTCTCTAGCTTCTCACCAGCCTTCCATCCTTTTCTTCCTGAGGAGTCCAGAGCTAGTTGCAGTGCTCCATGAGGGTGAGATCCAATCTTTGCTGAGGAGGTGTGGTAGAAACTATATGGGAAAAAAGAGCCCTAGTGGGCATGCTGAATTCTCATGCCAAATAAAGCCCAGAGCCTGGATGTAGACTTACGTTTCCTTATACTTGGAAAAATATCACTTCTAATTTTGGTGGAGTAATAAAAGGGGAGACAATGCCAGATGTATGAGCCATAGACCTAGAACCTGTGTATTATGTTCATGACTATGAATGTGTAGTAGTTGTATTAGTTGCTTCATAAACTCTTTATACTTTTTAAATCTGTATTTTATTTTATGTAAGTATTATATGTAGAAATCAATATTTTGTTAATCATCTGGTAAGTTTTATTTTTGTTTTTAATGGTCACAAGAGTCAATGGAATAAGCCCATCTCTGGTTTGTGAAACTGAAGAATGTTTCAGGATTCTCATTCTGTAAGCGCTTTGCTTATCAATGTCATCTCAAAGTGCCATGCACACATGAAAAACATGTTATGCATTGGTTGGGCATTTCTAAGATTGACAGTATAGGTCCTAGGGTATCCAGTTATCCTGTGTTCATATTGTTCTGTATTGTCCCTTTTTAATTTCTTTACATACATCACAGCATTATGACATTTTGCATTCTTAAAGGCAGGGATATATTTTGTTGCTTTTGGAATTATTTTTATGTCTCTCATAATACTTTGTATAATTTATTATCTCAGAAAACCCATTAAGTAGAAACCATTCATGGATTTTGATTGTTGTTTCTTGGTAATACATCTTTTCATTTGTTCTTGATAAAAAATATATAATACTAATGTTAGTAGGTTAGAGTTATTAACCTAATAAGTTATATATAATTATACATTATATAATGAAATAATATATATATAGTTATTAACCTAATGAATATGTTTAGCACATATATAATAAAGAGACTTTCTAGAAATTTAGGACATAATACTTTTTATTGTAAGTTATCTACACGTGTAAGTCAGATAAAGATAGTTATGTAGAATTTGGAACATTAAGTGGAAAAATAACTTGAAAGTTACGTCAATTTTGGAGTATTAGGATGGGACATTTATACATGCTCTGACAGCAAATTTTTGGTTTTCTTTGGCATCCTAAATGTTAAAATTCAAGTCCATAGACTTAATTTCTTTTCCTTTTTTTTTAGTGCTATACATTTCCTTTTGTTTTTAATAATACTGTTTCTGACTACCAAAATAATACATATGTAATGTAAAAATTTTTAGACGTACAAAAGATGAAATAAAAATCATCCACAGTCCCAGAACCTAGAGATAACCACTATTAACATTTTGGTAGATTTTTTTTTTTTTTTTTAACTCTTATCCATAGTCCTGTATACATCTTTTTGTAATCCTGAGATCATATAGTAGCATTATCTTGTAATCTCCTTTTTCCATTTAATAATTTCATCAACATTGTCCCACATTGTTAGCTTTTTAAAAATATGACTTTTTCCCCAGTTTTAGTGAGATATAATTGACATAGCATTACATTACTTTTATGTGTACAGCGTAGTGATCTGATATATGTATATACAACAAGATGATTACCACATTAAATTTCGTTTTATGGTTTGAGGTCTTACATTCAAGTCTTTAATCCATTTTGAGTAGATTTTTTGTGTGTGGTGTAAGATGGTGGTCCAGTGTCATTCTTTTCCATGTGGCTGTCTAGTTTTCCCAGCACCATTTACTGAAGACATTATCTTTTCCCCACTGTATGTTCTTGGCTCCTTAATTAAATGACCATATATGTGTGGGTTTATTTCTGGGCTGTCTATTCTGTGTCATTGACCCTTGTGTCTCTTTTTATGGTACTACCATACTATTTTGATTATTATAGCTTTGTAATATAGTTTGAAATCAGGAAGTGTGATACCTCCAGCTTTGCTCTTTCTAAAGATTGCTTTGGATATTTGGGTCCTTTTATGGTTCTATACAAATTTAAGGGTTGTTCTGTTTCTGTGAAAAATGCTGTTGGGATTTTGATATGGATTACATTGAATCAGTAGATTGCTTTGGGTAGTATGGATATTTTAACAGTATTCATTCTTCCAATCCATGAGCATTGTGTCTTCTTCAATGTCTTTCATTAATGTCTTATACTTTTCAGTGTACAGATCTTTCACTTTGTTTAAATTTGTTTTAGGTATTGTATTCTTTTTTGATGCAATTATAAATGGGATTGTTTTCTTAATTTCTCTTTCTGATAGTTCATTATTGGTGTATAGAAACACAACTGATTTCTGTATACTGATTTTGTTTCCTGCAACTTTATTGAATTAGTTTTTTAGTTTTGACATTTTTTGTTGGTTTTTAGGGTTTTCTATATATGATATGTTGTCTGCAAAAAGAGACAGTTTTACTTCTTTCTTTCCGATTTTGATGCCTTTTATTTCTTTTTCTTGCCTAATTGCTCTGGCTAGGATTTCCAGTGCTATGTTGAATAAAAGTGGCGAGAGTGGGCATCCTTGTCTTGTTCCTGATCTTAGAGGAAAAGCTTTCAGCTTTTCACCACTGAGTATGATGTTAGCTGTGGGCTTGTCATATATGGCCTTTATTATGTTGAGGTACGTTTCCTCTATACCCAGTTTATTGAGAGTTTTTATCCTTTTTAAAAAATTTTTTTAATTGAAGAGGATATTTGGAAATGTTTGTACTGTGTTGTTGGGCAATAAGGATATTTATTTATAATATCCTTAATGCTTTGCAACAGGCAAGTCAAATATGGGAAATTATTTTACAAAAACAGTAGTATCTTCAATTCACATTTTAAAAAGCACAAGTGTATTTATGAATAGAGCACTTTGCAAGTGAACTCTTTGTAGATTAAATATTTTAATGCTTGCATGAATTTAAGTGAAATCTATTCTATGAGAATTATAGTGCTTAAATTATTTAGAAGAATATATTAAGAGGAACCAGAACTGATAATTTGTCATTTAACAGATAATCCAGTACTCTATGACAATGGCAGCTTATGAGAGAAGTAATCTTTAAAATAATTTCTCACACGATTTATAAAATTCAGTTTTAAAAAGAAGCATATTATCTGATAATCCCTTAATTCACCACATACCTGGGAAATTTTAGCTCTTTATTTACTTTCCCTTCAAATTTATTTTAACTTTTAAAAAGCTTTTTAATTTTTATTACACATTGTAAGAATAGTATGAAGACTTCCTGAATCTCTTCATCCAGAGTTACCAATTGTTAACATTTTTCCACATCCACTTTCTCACTCCCTCTTTCTCTCTGTATATATACACAGGTCATATTTTTTCTTGAAATCATTTGAGATTTAGTTGCAAACATCATACTTCTTCACCCCTAAAATTCTTGAGTGTTGAACAGTGTTTTTGTCACTCAGATTATCCTCAAATATGAAGCTTTTTGGGTAGCTTTATTTTTTCACTTTTAACAGCTTTCTTGAGGTATAATTTATACACCATACAGTTTGCTTTAGGCTGCATTCTTCCTTCCTTCGTTCCTTCCTTCCTTCCTTCGTTCCTTCCTTCCTTCGTTCCTTCCTTCCTTCCTTCCTTTCTTCCTTCCTTCGTTCCTTCCTTCCCTCCCTCCCTCCCTCCCTCCCTCCTGGCAGAGGCTGGTACATCGCTGCACCCGGCTGAGCGAGTGTCCTTTGGAGCTGAGAAGCTGCCTTCTGAAATCAGCTGACAGATACACCTACACAGGATGCTTTTTCTCCCAGAGTTTGGGTTGAGACTGACCCACTCAGCATTTGCTAGCAGATAGTCTAAGCAAAAGGCCACATTTTTGTCCAGTTTTGTCAATGTAACTGTAAAAAATTATTCCAACTCTAAATACCCATCGCCATTTTATGATAAATAGTGTTAGCAAGATCCTAGATCCAAAAGTTAAAATTTCTCTGAATTTCTGGTCTTGAAGGAAGAAAGGTACCTTTAGAATGAAAAATAAGGAATCCAGGGCCTTTAGGACTCATTTCATTCTGCAGTAGCACGAGAGATGTTTGGATGGCTGACTTCCATTTTTGCTTTGACTTGGGGCTGTTTGCTTTTTTTTTTCCTTTTTATTGCTTGGGGATGGGTGTATTTTTACTTATTTACTAATTGTATCTAAATTATTAGCCAAGTTTTGTAGTATGTAACGCCTACTTATATATTTCTCTTTTTTACCCCCAGGGATGAACTGTAAAAGCACCATCAGCTTGACCAGTATATAATATTACAGTGGATTGCTCATCTCAGTCCTCAAAGCTTTTTGAAAACCAACAGCATCACAGCTTGTTTTGGACTTTGTTACACTATTATTTTCAGCATGAAATGTGTGGTTTTGTAGGGTTTCTAGTTCTTCAAAGAGGCGCAGAAGCTGAATTGGTGAAAGAACGATGCAAAGTATAAATTTGTGTATTATTACTTTAACACGCCCACATTTTACTTAAAAATATTAAAAGACGGGGTTCCACAAAATGGAAGACTTAGTTTGTGAATTGATTTTGAGGAGTGGTTTTTCATAGATACTTAATTCTGTTTCAATATTAATTTATCAGATTGCTCTTGTGCATCAGATAACACCATTCACAAGTTAAGATTCTTAGTTTTTGGATGTCTGTTAGATGCCACTAAGAAAATAGAGATGAGCTTCCTTTTTAAAGCTTTTGATGTGGTGTCCTAGAGTAGCATGTTGTAGATACAATCAGCTGCTTTGTTACCTTAAAACTAAGCATTTGTAAATATTAAAACTTCAGAAGATGGCAGGTGATGTCCTTCACAACACTTAGCTGTTCAGATTGGACATAACTGACATAGTTCTTCCTTTCCCTCTTTAAAATTATAGGAGACTTGTAGCTCAGTACTGTTTTTTCTGTTTCTCATTTGCTGCTGATAATGTATATGAATTTACCGTGCTGTGTAAGCTGGGTCCTAGTCACTGAACAGTTTATGCAGTGCTGCTTTGCCAAATAAAGTTAAAAGTAAAAGAGGCATTGGTGGTGTTTGAATATAAAAGAAAGAACCACATGTCCCCCCCGGTACGGAATGCTGACTTGAGATCACAGAGAGAGAATTGTGTCTCTGATGCTCCGTTTTATGAAATCTGAGTAGCATAGATTGATAGCATTAATCCAGCCGTGCATTTGTAGAATATGACTACGTTTCCGGCCCACGAGGACTACACTGCATTTGTAGAATATGACTACGCAAGGGCTACATCATTTTTCTCTGCCTAACACAGGGCTTGCCCTCTTGTAGGGGAACAGTAAATGCTGCCTGAGTGAGTGAATGAGTTGACTTCGTGTCAGGGAAGAACAGGGTTAAGGATGCATGTTCCAAAACACATTTCTCATCTATAAATAGATTTATTAACATAATGACTGGAAAATGAGTTTCTGTGAGGGCAGTAGCACTTTGGGATCTTGTTTAAATACTGTGGTCTAAAGCCTTTTATAAAAGGATCTTAGTTTTTCTAGGAGTTCTAGAACTTGAGAAAAATGTAAACTAGATCTAGCAGAACTAGTACTCCCAGCAAAGCAACCCCCTCCTGTGTGCAAATGTGTAGGATTCTGCCAAGTCCATCCTTAAGAGTGTGAGGCACCTCTTCCCCACCTCTTAAAGTCTTAAGCTTTATTTGTTTAAAAACGTTTTTTTTTTTTTTTAATTATGCACACATGTTTTCACTGGTGTCTTCTTGGACAAGACCTCAGACATGAGAAACTAGCATCCGTTGGCAGCTAAAACTTGTGTTTCAGTTTCTTGCTGGCTTCAGTTCGCTGCTGTTGGTACTGCTTCTGGACCCAGGCCATGGACCCTTTGGGGGCAGCACTCAGTGTCATTTGAGGTAGTTTCAAAGGTTTTCTTTAGGTCTTAAAACTGAATTGATTCTTAAACTTATCCACTAGTCTGTATCCTTCATAGCCATTGCCAACATTTTATTATATGTAAATCCCTTATGTTAGGTCTTGGGGCTAGAAAAACGTGCTTAACTCTCAAGGAGTTTACAATCTGGCCGAGGGGACAGTTTATAAATACAGTAGGACCAACTGCCACCTCATTGGTATAGACAAATGCCATGTCACGCATTACTGTTGGATTTTACACTTTTGTGAATTAAAATTTTTAAATGTTGAATAAACAGGAGTGGATTTTAAGGGAGCATCGATAAGTGGCAGAGACAGCAATAATGGATTTTAACTAGGTCTAAGAGCTTTCCTTTTAAGAGCTAAATTTATATATGTGCTGGTCAGAGATAAGAAATGTCTCTTTAATCTTTAGGATTCACAATCTCTAAAATATTTTAGCATTCCATTTTTTCTTAATAGAAGTGATTCCTTCATACAGTATAAAGAAGACAATGAAAATATTTTTAAAAGTTCCAGTCTTGTGAGATCCTATTGAAACAAGGTGTTTTTACAGAATTGACTTTATTAAAGGACAAATCTAGCTCCTAGTTAAGAATTAAAATTAAGAATTCCAGTTTCTATTTTTTTTTAATTCTTTGTCAGATAATTTTTTTTTTTTTAAGATTTTACTTATTTTATTTCAGAGAGAGAGAGCATGAGAGGCGGGGAGTGGGAGAGGGAGAAGCAGACTCCCCGCTGAGCAGGGAGCCCGATGCGGGGCTCGATCCCAGGACCGTGGGGTCATGACCTGAGCCAAAGGCAGACGCTTAACGACTGAGCTACCCAGGTGTCCCAAGAATTCCAGTTTCTTTTTTTTAAACAATTTTTTTTTTTTAAGATTTTATTTATTTATTTGAGAGAGAGAATGAGAAAGAGAGAGCACATGAGAGGGGGGAGGGTCAGAAGGAGAAGCAGACTCCCTGCTGAGCAGGAAGCCCGATGCGGGACTCGATCCTGAGACTCCAGGATCATGACCTGAGCCGAAGGCAGTCGCTTAACCGACTGAGCCACCCAGGCGCCCAGAATTCCAGTTTCTAATGAGGGTTTCAACTCTTTCCCAATCAGTAACATTAGGGGAAAAAAATGACATTTTAGGAAAATAATACATTGTGTGAATATTTAAAATCCTATTGCCCTAATTTTTAAAAATAGCCATTGCTAAAAAAAAAAAAAAAAAAGTCAATTACACTTTTTAAGTTGACCATAATGTATCTATCCTAAAGCATCTTTAAAAAATCAATGTATTTTAAAATAGGATAACAAATAATATAATGCTCATGAATTTTTTGAAACCATTCTTAGCATCGGATTGTCAGCCAAGAAATAGAGCTTCTCCCTCATTAGAGAGGGAGGTGTTTCTAGTTTTCAGCTAAATGTTAACAAATTTTCCCGTAGTTTGGTATGGCACGAAAAGAGCTCATATGATAATGGTAATTGAATACTAATGTTGTAAACAAAATATCAAACATCGGTAATTTTTTAAATGTTCTAAATGGGGTTCAAAAGGCCAATAACTTAGGTAAGTGCTAAGTCTTTGAGGGTATAAATCATCACTTCCTACAAATTTTATTGAGTTATTTAAAGCACTAGCAAACCAAAGTGTTCTGATCAGATTTCAGTTTCATGTCTCTTGAGTTCTCCTACCATTTTTCAGGAAGATGACCGTGTTTTGTCCCCATTGTACTTAAAAGGGTGGCTCAAATAGATGGCCGGTAAGAAAATCCTGCGTGAAGAAAACTGGCTGGCCCACGTGGCCGGCAGAAATTCACGTCTGTGTCCTGTAATATCATAAAAATGAAACAAGTCCAACAGGTTCCTTATCTTTAATCCTTCTATCAGTGCTGTAATAGTAGGTGTTACTTCCCGTCCTCAGACTTCCACCTTTGTATCTAACTGTGATGTCTGAGCCAGGACTCCATGAAGCGTTCCCTTGCTTGGTGGAAGAGAAAGCATCTGCCTTCTAGTTCCCATAGATGCTATCCGGAGCCAGGGAATCCCTCTCTTCCTCTCTCTGTCTTTTCCTTTCCCCTCCCTTCCTTTCCTGACATGAGGTCCGAGGGCTGCTGGAGCTGAAGAACTCATTCTTACTCAGTGGGAGTGTCCTAATAGGATGGGCATCACAAGAATACTTTTTGTCCCAAGGGCAGGTGATCGCAACACTGAAGACATTTTAAATATGAGAGTGCAGCAACCCAGGGGTCTGCGGCAGCTGAGGACATTTATATTTGAATTTCCACTCCCCAAACACATCACTGTGCCCCACCCCCACAGGATCACATCACAAAGAGTCTTTTTTTTTTTTTTTTTAACCAGCCCTATTTATTTAGGTTTTTGGTGATAATCCTGTCAAGATTTAGCTTAGAAATTACATTGTAGATGAAAGAGCCTGTAGATGAAAGATGAAAGTAGCATTTCCATGTTAACACAACTGTGTCAGTTGTAAATAATTTATAAAAAAAGATATTTTCTGGGGAAAAATACCTGCCTTCTTTAGGATCTTGGCTCCTTTATGCGATTAGCTTGTAGGGAACAGAGTTGGATCAAGCAGACCGGAAGTTACAAGTGGGGGTGTCAAGGAGTGTCAGACCATCTCCCCTCAACAGCAAACAACACTGAAGGCACGATCTCAGATTGCACAGTTCATTGTTCTGATTTCTTCGTTCTTCTACACATACATCTGTAGATTACACATTTAGAGATATTTCTAAATCTCTGTTTTCATCTGTGAAACTGCTTTGTTATTAAATATGAGAACATAGCTTTTTGATTTATTTGGAATTTTGGGTCTTCAGTCATATGAAATGATGAATGAAAATAAAAGAACTTTTTTGTTTAAGTCCATATACTCAATACAATTTTCCCTAAGCTTTTTGGTAAAAGTTAAAATAATTTTAAAATGTGTTTTGAGGGGTGCCTAGCTGGCTTAGTCAGAAAAGCATTCAACTCTTGGTCTTGGGGTTTGAGTTTGAGTTTGAGCCCCACGTTGGGTGTTGAGATTACTTAAATAAAACTTAAAAAATTTTAAAAGTGTGTTTTGAGAAGTTTCCTAAGTTTTGAAATGACTGTATAAAAATATCCTTAAGCTGAATGATACTGTATGTTGATCTCTTTCCAATTTACAGTGTGGTAACTCACAAGACTCAGAACTGAGGTGATGGGAGAATTAAAATGAGTAGGAATGAAGACACACTGAGAGAGACCTACATGAAGCAAAGGGAGAAAGCTCGGTTCTAACCAGCTCATCTCTGGACACATTCAGCTTTTTTTTTTTTTTTTGAGATTTTATTTATTTGACAGAGAGAGACACAGCGAGAGAGGGAACACAAGCTGGGGAAGTGGGAGAGGGAGGAGGTTTCCCGCAGAACTGGACTCCGGGATCATGACCTGAGCCAAAGGCAGACGCTTAACGACTGAGCCATCCAGGCGCCCCTGGACACATTCAGCTTCTAACCGTATTTTCATCCTTGGTGATTTTATATTTAACCCAAAAAACAAACAAATAAACAAACACAAAAAACTGTTTGCTATCCAAGTAGCCATGAAATAGGTACTTTATTTTGGATTCTAGAATTGAGCAAGATCAGAGAGCTGAGAAAAATGGGGCCAGTCCCCAAGAAAAAGGCAGCAACACAATTGCTTAAAAAGCCAGGGAGATGAGAACACTTGTGAACAGCAAACTGCAAGCTAGGCTTTTCCCTCTTTCTATATGATGTGAGCAGTGTTTTTCATTAGAAATTGTCATTCAGTTTCAATGCCAACAGCTGCAGAAAACCTGGAGTCCAGAAAAGAAGTACTTGGAGTCACTCTGATAAGAACAAAGTGGTGCAATCCCCAAACATGAAATTGGGGACAATAAACTTAACAGAGACCCCAAATGCCAATCTCAGGCTGGGATGCTTCTGTTACATGGCATCATTGCTGTGATGTAGACAGAAGGCAGGCGACAGAGCCCGGCACCCGGGCTCCTGGGCACACCACACCGCGGTACGTTTCCGTATGTGATGTCCAGGGAAGTCATCAGCAAGGTCTGCCTTGAACCCTAAAACTGAAGAATAGAAATATACATCTCCGCATTTGGGTTGCGGGAAAATCTAGAACAACATGCAACAGCCGTCAGTGGCTGAGGAGGGTTGGTAAGTGCGAAGGTGAATGGTGTGGCCAAGTCACAGATGATGAAAAGGCAGCAGGAGAAAGATGAAGACACTCTGTCGTCTTCCCATGGAAGAGAACAAATCTGATCCTCGAGCAACTGGAGACATTCAAATGCTTGGGGAGGGATGGAGACTAGCTGTTGTCTACTTGTATTGAGAATTAGAGCAAAGAAGCTGTATGTTTTCTTTTCTTTTTTTAAAGATTTTATTTATTTATTTGAGAGAGAGAGTGAGAGCATGAGATGGGGGAGGGCCAGAGGGAGAAGCAGAACCCCCGCCGAGCAGGGAGCCCGACACGGGACTCGATTCTTGGGACCCCGGGATCATGACCTGAGCAGAAGGCAGACACTTCATCGACTGAGCCACCCGGGTGCCCAGCTGTACATTTTCTGAAAGGTGGCTTACATGGGCCTTTTCTCTCTCAGGAAAAGACACGTGAGACACAAGAACATGTTTGAGCAGTAAGTTGTGGACAATCTTCCCTTTAAAATTATTTTTAAATTATCTTAGATGCAGAACTCCTCCAATCAGATACTCACAGGTAAGGTAACTTTAAAAAGTCCCATTCAGTCCACCTGACAATGTAACTATTTTTTTCTTTCTTTCTTTTTTTTTTTTTAATTTTTTTTTTAAAGATTTTATTTATTTATTCATGAGAGACAGAGAGAGAGAGAGAGAAGCAGGCTCCCAAGGAGCAGGGAGCCCGATGCGGGACTCGATCCCAGGACCCTAGGATCATGACCCGAGCCGAAGGCAGACGCTTAACCATCTGAGCCACCCAGGCGCCCAATGTAACTATTTTGTAGGCCTTGATTCTCCTTCTTTAATTCTTAATTTCCCCCTTTGCAAGATAAGGTTGATATGATTAAATCCAGGTGATATAGTAACAGCTCAGTAAATAATAGCAACTCATGATGATGATTAAATTAAAAGGTTATTTTAAAAAGGCATAAGAATAAAATAAAATTTATTAAAGGGATATTGTACACATGGATATGGACATATTTTCTCAAGTATTTCAACACCATAGCAATGCTAAACTGTGTTTAATTTCTTCATGTATAAAAAGATGTGCCGAAAGATGCATGCCTCATCGGTTTTAATTTTATTGGGTATGGCTATCGGTGACACCTTCTCTAGAAAAGCAAACTGCAAAGTGGCACACAGAGAGTACAGATATCTGAAGTTCATTCACACAGTCATTTCTCCAGTCTGCTCTTGAGGAGAACTTCAGATCTTTGCTCAATTCTAAACATTCAACAAAATGCTTGCACCTCTTGGGAAATAAAAGTAACCAATTTCTTTGTTTTTCTAGACCTAACTTTCCGTTTATTAATGTAGTCTGTTATATTTCTGACCCAGATTAAGCCCTTTGCTAAAGGGACAACTTACCTCAGTCTGAAAATAAAGTGTTCTACAGTGTTTTCAAGTATTTTAGAAGATGTGCCAGTTCTGATAAAAAGCCGTATTATATACATAGTAATATCATGTGAGTGTAGACAGGCACCACACGATAGATTCCTCTCAGGAGAATGATTTCTAGGATGTGTATAATCCCGGCATGAAGTGATGATGGGAATAATTTGCCTTTAAAATCCTACGGATTGATTAAAAGGGGAAAGATGCGAAACTAGATGCCAGTTTTCTGTAAAGATGAATTTGTGCAAGACTGCTTTATGCTCTGGGAATATGTAAGCCTGGCATTGGCCGATTGCACATTATAACATTTTACAGCACTAAACAAATGATGGGAGAAAACTGGCCTATTCCATTAGATGAAAGAACCTGCTGATACTTAAACATGGGACATTTTTACAAAAGCTGCCCCTAGAAATCTACTCAGTGTTCTGCTTTTCAATTTGAATGCATTTTTCTCTTCCATCGACACAGATTCCTGTTGAAAACCAGTGACTGTATAAATAAAGCTGCTGTGTCCTGGACCATCTAGCAGTGTTGAGTAGATTCGAGAAAGTACTAATGGTCGTCCTGGCACGTTGCCCTCAGCTGAGTTTGCGTTCAAACGTTTGACTTCCGCCTCTGCTGTCACCATGACGTCCTGCCCCCCTGCAGGACCACGTGATCTGAAGTCAGGGTGTGTTCTCCCCAAGGCAAGCCTGAGGGGGCAGCCACCCAAGGGACCTGAGGTCAGAGGCACTGGGATAAACTCACACTCACCCGCCCTGACACCTCCTCGACATGCTCACGAGGGTTATACTTTAGACACTGCTGCCAGAGGGAGCATCTCATTGAAGGTCTAAACTCACTTGAGATCCATTCTCAGAAATAGGTTTTGAAGGGGAGAAGAGAAAGGAGAGCACTGGAACAAGAAGGCCTCTGAACAAGAGAAAGCTGCGCGTAAAGTGGCCCAGGGCTGCTGGGGGCCGATGGTTGGCTTCTAAAAGGTAAAGGGTTAATGTTGCCATTCGAAGGCCACTCCTCGAGAACCAGGATTTTCTGCCTTGGCTCACTGCAAATTGCTATTTTTCAGGGACAGCTTACCTAAGTCAGAATTAGATCTGTGAGTCTTTACTCATATAGACTCCTCTCTGAATTTCGAAACATTTCACATACTCCCCAAAGAAACTCTTTCTACAATAAATTTAAAAAAAGGTTTGGGGTTTACAGAATATTCTGGGGTTTCAGTATTTTTCTTAGCCCAGTTCAAACCAAAGAGGTTATAAATATCCAGAACCAATCTATGGCTAAATTATAAGGAAAACATGGTCGCCCCCAGCTATGTAAGTGACACTTATTACAGATACATCCCGTTTATGAGGTAGTCAGATTCCTCAGACGTAATGGGACGAGCTTTCTTCAGCTTCTGTTTCACCAGGCGCAGGCGGCACGCGACCATGAGAAGCAGCAGCGCCGTGATGGCCAAGCCCAGGGCCAGGGGTAGAACCGCACCTGTGAAGCGGTTAGACATGAACAGGGCAGGTCAGTGATCAGCCACCACAGAGCCACAGTTTACGGTACGATGAGCACTTTGCAGGCACTGTTCTAGTTCATCCGAACGACTCCATTACGTAGCTACTTGGACTATCGCCATTTTATAGATCAAGGTGCGGAGATTAAGTCATGGGTCTAAGGGCACCTGGTTTGTAAATGGCAGGCGTAGTTCTCAAACCCAGGCTTCTTTCAAACCAGATTCTGTACCGGGTTCCTACAACATGTGGGTAGCGTCAGTGGGCACCAAGGTTGCAGCCGGATCCCCCTCAGCCCCCCTGTAACAGACTCTAAGTGGACAGCGGTGAAGACATGGCGGCCACAGGAGCGTGTTCATCGTAGTCACAGATGGTATTTGTGGATCCATCCATGATTATTCTCTCAGAATAAGTATGGACTAATTCCTGACTTCTTGTAGGGTTTTAAGAAATTTATTTTCTTTTCGAAATCCAGAGAACCTACCCTCAGCCAGTAAGATCCACTGTTGAGAGCCAACTGCAAACGATGCTGGTGTAATTCTGGCTAAGGGTACTTGAAGAAAAAAATCTCTCTCACTCTCCTTCAAAGGGTCTCTCCTGGGGGTTGTGTCCTAGACACCCAGACGAGAAGCGAGAAGCGGCCTTTCGAGGCCAGCAGAAGTCTGGAAGGGACAGGGTGTGCCCCAGCTCAGTCTTCCTTATCAAGTTCAGCAGGCTCTATTCTTAGTCTGATCTACTCTGGAGTCAGACCAGGCTTGGAGACGATATGGTGGAGCTACTTTTAGCTGCAGGGGTCTTGCCAACTCGTGGAATTAGAGGGATAAAAATGCCCATCGCATAAGCTGATTCTATAACCTTTCATCTCGTTCCTTTCTTCACTCGTGCAGTGTTCAGTCAGAGCTATGTGCCTGACACTGAGCTCAGTGCTGGTGACCAAAGATGATAAGCCCATGTTACAGAGTCCTGGCACTGTTCTAAGTGCCTTTTGTTTTTTTTTAAAGAATGATATATTTTTTAAAGATTTATTTATTTATTTTAGACAGAGAGAGAGAGAGAGTCTTAAGCAGACTCCAACACAGGGCTTGATCCTATGACCCTGAAACCATGACCTGAGCCGAAACCAAGAGTTGGACGCCTAACCGACTGAGCCACCCAGGCGCCTGCACTCTTCTCAGTGCTTTATGGTATAAATCATTTAATTCTCAGAACCACCATTTGAGTTGGTACTATTATTATACCTATTTTGCAAGTGAAGGAACTAAGATACCAAGAATGAAGTGACTTGTCTGAGCTTGTCAGGTCAGTGGTGCAGCGAGGACAGGGCCCCAGGCAGGGCAACTGCAGACCCACCACCGTACAGAACTTCTTCAAAAGGGAAATGAGATCATGATTTTTAATGACTTCAGGTCTGGGTAGACAAACATTTAAGTGAAAAAACACCATTAAGTACTATAATTACTGTGACAGAATTAGATAAGAAGTGCAGATGTAAAAGGAGTGGTTTGTGTATCCAGTTCATAGGATTTTTGCTCCAGTGGTTTAAATGTATGATGGCGCTCCTTTGGGGTGGGTGGGGGAGATAAATGTATTTTCTGACATTTTTGGATTGAAATGCCTATACATGATTCAGGTAGAATTTTCTTTAGGTTTCTGGAATTTTTTTTTAAAGATTTATTTATTTACTTGAGAGAGAGAGGGCGAGAGAGAGCACGCGCCCATGGTGGGTGGGGGGCAGAGGGAGAGAGAGAGAGAGAATCTTAAGCAGACTCGCTGCTGAGTACGGAGCCGATATCACGACCCTGAGATCATGACCTGAGCCGACATCAAGACTCAGATGCTTAACTGACTGAGCCACCCAGGTGCCCCATAGGTTTCTGGATTATTTGGGCCTAAATATGTGAAAGTCCTTAGTGTCGAGGTCGTGGTTGCAGCCACAAAGGGGATGAGATTGCCAGAGAGAAAGGGAGGAGGAGGAGGGCCAGGAGAGAGGCCCTAGGAAACACCAACATTTAAGAGGGCCAACAAAAGACAACCCAAGAGAACAGAAAGAGGTGGATCAGAGAAGTGGCAGTGCAGCCAAGGGAGAGGGGAGCCTCAGAAGCACAGGGAAAAGACTTTCAAGGAAGCACTTGGCCGAACCAAATGCTAAGAAGAGGTCAAGTGAGGTGAAGCCCAGAGAGGCCAAGGGACTTAGCAATCAGAAATTCTTTTCAGGGAGACTGAAGATTGAGGGATGCTATTTCGTTTTTATGTGTTGGGAGAGATCTGAAAGTGTCTGCAGCTGTTGGGGGAACGAGCCAGTAGAGAAAGAGATTAAAAACACAGGAGAGTTGGGGCGCCTGGGTGGCTCAGTCGTTAAGCGTCTGCCTTCAGCTCAGGTCATGGTCCCAGGGTCCTGGGATCGAGCCCCACATCGGGCTCCCTGCTGGGTGGGAAGCCTGCTTCTCCCTCTCCCCCTCCCCCTGCTTGTGTTCCCTCTCTCGCTGTGTCTCTCTGTCAAATAAATAAACAAAATCTTAAAAAACAAAACAAAACACAGGAGAGTTAATCAATGATGGAGAAACGTACCTGAGAAGATTAGGGGCTTGTATCAAGGTCAGCGGGAGACTGACCTCGGAAAGAGGGGACACTTCTTCCTTTAGTACTGAAGGAAAGGAAGCGGGGTGGGGGCAAACGGACGAATGTTCACGTTTGGGGATGAGTAGCTGAGGACGATCACTCTGCTTGTTCAGGGCAGGGAAAGGACTAGAGGCTGCCCTTCTAAATGTGTGTGATTTTGCATAAGGATGAGCACCAGTGCTTAGGCCTCAGTGAACGGGGCTGTGCTTGAAGATCCCAATCCCAGGTCTGGGATGCAGATGCAGCCATGGTAACAACAGAGCAGACATACAATCTCGGCGAATTTTCTGTTTGCCAAGTCAGAGATGGGCTGGCTAAACTGTCAAATTGATTTCTGTGTAATGCTTTGAATACAAGGAAAATGAAATCTCCCATAAAGAACTTGCTACAATACTGCAAATTATTCTAGACTTTTCAATACTCATTTGGCATGGTTTCTTCATTGTCTTTAGTTTGGGTATTTGGAGACTTAAAATTTTCTAACCCCTTATAAAACACATCATGATATAATTTTCTCAGGAACCAGCTAAGGAGATGAATTGGGTATTCTGCTCGTATGAGTGGGAGTGACGTTCATAATACATAAGAACTGGAACGGGCAATGGGCAGTTAGAATGGAGACTGCATACAGTCAGCCATGGGGGCCGGGCAGGCCTGGTTTCCCTTTACGTGTCCATGGGCGACAGGGCCCTTTTTATTCAAATATCTGGGGCCGGGGTAAGTCCAGCAGGCCTACAGACTGAGCAGCATCTAGGTACTTGAGGTCTGGATTATTCTGGCCATCTGTTGGTTAATGGTTATACTTTACTGTTGTCCAGATTTTACAAAGAACACTCTAGGGTAAAGAGAAAGCCTTCTCCACGTTCAGATCTATAATTTAAGAATCATCTTTTGTTCTCCTAAATCTTCTTTTACTAATTAGTTCGTGGGATTTAGGACTAAAACCTACTTTTCTACAGAACTATGTCGAACGTGTTTTCTTTCTCATTAAAAACCACCCAAATCATGGAATTATGGTATTCTTCTTGTACTCACTGAATATTCCCTCGACCTCCAACACTCTTTCCTCATTCTTACGGTCTTGGGTCTTTATCGCTCGAGTATGCTGGAGAGAACTAGGTACTCCAAGATCTTTCCTCTTGTCGTATAACTGACTCAAACATAATAGCCACCATTTATCTGGCTCACGGTATGAGCCGCACAGTGTGCTAAATGGTGTAACTGTCCCATTCATCCTCTCTAGCAACTCTGAGGCAGTGAGAGGGGTTATCTCCCTCTTACTAATGAGGAGACTGGGGTCCAGAGAGAGAAAATCGCCCACCCCAGGTCACAGAGTTCAGTGGTGGAGTAAGGGTTTGAACCTTGGCATCAGATTCTAGAGCTTGAGGTTTTCTTTCATTCATTCATTCATTCATTCATTCATTCGTCAGAGAGAGAGAGCACAAGCAGGGGGAGCGGCAGGCAGAGGGAGAGGGAGAAGCAGGCTCCCCGCCGACCACTGAGCCCGATGCGGGGCTCCATCCCAGGACCCTGGATCGTGACCTGAACTGAAGGCAGACGCTCAATGGACTGGGCCACCCAGGCGCCCCTAGAGCCCACGTTCTTAACCCTTGGGCGTGAGTATTACTCTTCCCACAGAATGTTACACCTGGGAGGGAATATAATGATAATCTAGTCCAATCAACTTCTAAAAGAGGAGGCCAAGGTCCGAAGGTCCGAAGACGTGAGGTTACTAGTTTAAGAGCCCAGCGAGGCAGCATGACAGAGGAGGGGAGAACTGCGCCGTTCTTCCGACCCACAGATCCGGTCGTGACTCCTGCAGCTGCATCTGGTAACTGCAGCTAGAGGATCTGGCATTCGACAGATGTCTATACTCTGCAATGAATTTCCAAGTTACACATTTACCTGTTTCTGGGGCTGGGTGTTCCCCTCCTCCTCGATCGCTCTTGGACTCAAAAATATAATTTTCTTCTTTTCTGTTCTTCCCTGAGGAGCCACGATCTACAGGAAACAAATAGAACATATACTGAAGGTACAGCAGAAACTTCAGGAAACAGACATGAAAACACAGCCTTATTTATTTTTTTAGGATGGATTTAAAGGACTTACAGAATTTATTTCTCTAGTAAACCTAGGTCTGTGTCGGATACTAACCCACTGGACAGCTCACGTGACCGGTTTAGCAATGCGGAGGATGGGGCTAGAACAAAACCGCGGGCAGAGAAAAGGGGAAGAGGCAGAAGGCACCGGAAGTCCAACCGGCGCCCTGACCCTGGAGGGTGAAGGAGAGGCCTTGGCTTCAAAAGTCAAAGGTAATCTCTGGACTTCATACCACAGAAAGCCGAAGCAGTCCACAGAGGTTTTTCTTTAAAAAATGAACAGTGAGCGGGAGCCTGGGTGGCTCAGTCGGTTAAGCGTCTGCCTTGGGCTCAGGTCATGGTCCCAGGGTCCTGGGATCAAGTCCCACATCGGGCTCCCTGCTCGGTGGGAAGCCTGCTTCTCCCTCTCCCACTCCCCCTGCTTGTGCGCTCTCTCTCTCTCCCTTTATTTATTTGAGAGAGAGAATAAGAGAGAGCACGAAAGAGGGGAGGTTCAGAGGGAGAAGCAGGCTTCCCATCGAGCAGGGAGCCCGACGCGGGGCTCGATCCCAGGACCCTGAGATCATGACCTGAGCCGAAGGCAGACGCTAAACCAACTGAGCCACCCAGGCATCCCTAAATAAATAAAATCTTAAAAAAAAAAAAAAAAAAAAAGAGCAGTGAGCATACAAAAGGCACTCAGACACACTATTTGACTTTCTTACCTCAACCCTACTTGGCAGGTATTCATTGCTTCATGTGTTCTGGTTTGGTCACAGAGGCTTGGCACCTGCTCAGGTTCTTTCGAGTAGTAAGTGGCTCAGAGGGCTGGGGTTTATTTATTTATTTTTTGAGAGAGAGAGTGTGTGCAAGGGAGCAGGGGCAGGGCGGAGCGGGGTAAGAGCTGGGAGGCACAGAGGGAGAGGAAGAGAGAGAATCGTAACCAGCTGAGCCACCCAGGCTCCTCGGGGCTGGGATTTAAACCCAGGTGTGCCTAACTGCTTGTTGGCGGAAACCAGCCCTTGTGATGTAATAATGTGCTGTTAATTGCTCGCTCTATTCCCTTATATTATATTATTGAGAGCAAATAGTGAGAAAGATCAAATCTTAGGATTTTATCCCAGGTCTGATGAGCCACGATTATACCATTGTATCATCTCCTATCTAGGAATTGACAACAGTTGTGTGCTTATTACATTGACAATATAATGAGTAATGAGCTAGTGGAGTTGCCCTCCTGCTGTGATCTCAGGGGAGACTGTGGGATAATATAATTCTCAGTGACAACATATTAGAAATGATGAACTGGCATGAGGAATTTTACTGAGAAACAAAACCAAATTTTAAAGCTTCTTTACTCATAGGTCATCAACAGGTACGTTCATAACTCCTGCAACTGAAATCAGGCTACTTAAATATAGTATTTATAAAATTCTTTGTAATTTGTACTAAGGGATATGCCTGGATGTACTAAGGATCACAAAAATCAAGAGGATAATGGAAAATTGTGAAATTATTGCAGGTACCTACTAGAGCCAGAAAGCCATGACTTAAACGGATCGTAGCAGCCCCGGGCTAACGCTGTTAAAGAGAAGGGACTGCAAATACGTTTAATTTCTTTAAGGCATCCTTGACGCTCCTTTTCACTCAGCCCCGCCAGTCATCCATCTCTGTACAGTGCAGACCCTGTCTAGGATGCCCTGTGAAATATCCCCGACTGTGGCCCCTCTTCTCTGTCCTCAACGCCACAGCCTTAGGTGTCTGTCACCTTCAACTCAAGCACTGCAAGAACCTCTGCCCCGGGTGGGGTGTGTCTGCCCAGGTTCCTCACCCACACTGCCCAGTGTCCGTGCCAAGAGGCTGGCCCGCTCCCTCTGTTCTGCTGTGCTTCTCCATGCTACTCTAAAAGGACCCATCCAGGCCACCTGCATATAGCCAGCAATGTGGGCTGTCCTCCATAAACTCCTGGCCCAAAGAGAATGAGACACATGAGAAGACACAATTGCCACAGACTCTAGAATTTCCAGGGGATTTGCCCTGCCCGAGTCGGTATTTGAAATGAGAATTTCTATTTTCTACATTTCAGGGAGGAATTCACTGTCATTTCCCAGACTGCCTGATTCACTTTTCCTAGAGGCCCATGTCTGGGACACCACAGAGAAACGCTTCATTTGCACATGTCCTATGGTAGGCTCTAACCAGAGTGGCAAGTCAGCAAAAACATGACAAAGATGGCATTTGCTTCTGCAGATAGCTTATTTCTAACGACCCTTTTACAAAAGTTAATGTCTCAGGAAATTATTTTGTCCCTTTTCTGAATGACATATTGTGCTATGTGTACATGCAGAGCCATGCATCCACAGAAGGACTTGGAAGCTGGATGGAGTTGTTTTAATTTCATTTTCAGTCACCATGGAACATGCACTGGAAGGAAGGTGGAAATACCAGCCGGAAAAGTGGCTACAATACGGGCCTGCCTTCCAGAATGCTCTATGGCTTCCTATGACCACCTGCCGACTAACAGAGACCACGGAATTTTTCTTGGTCACTATTCACCGGCAGAGCATGCTGCAGGGCTGCAAAGTAGGCAAGAGGGCGCTCTCTTCAGGAAATGTTCTGGATTGTACTAGGATAAGATCCATCCATTTCAGAAAACAGTTGATTCCTGCTATCACATTAGAGCATTAACAGGCTATTCAGCTATGCTGCTTATCAGGCTTCAACAAATTCAAACTACCTTCCCAGAAATGTTGTTTTATAGTTTCAGGATGTTTTCTCAATAAGAAAAGAGACAGTCCAGCATAATGAAAAGATGAAAGACCCACGAAAAATACACGGCACATGAAAAAGCCCTTTTGAATATCGTTTATAAGGATATCCTCTCTGGATAAAACCCCTTGCACACTAATGCAAAGGTCACAGTTGTTACTGCAGTTAGCACCGCAGAGAAGCTGAAGGGTGAGGCTTCGGCACGCTTAGTGGGGATGTGAGAAAGTGCAGGCAGAAGCCCCTGCATCCATACAGAAACCGCACATTCTCCCAAGTCCGTGCTTCAGTCTGGGTCCTTAGGGCATCTGGTTGACCTGCTGGACTGGACATGAATTCTCAAGTTTCAAAAAACTGAACTCACTGTGAACATGGATATACTACTTTTCTAGCACTCTGCAGTGCCGGGAGTCAGATTTCTTTCCTCTGGCTGGGTCAGATAGAAGAGGACAGCCTTGTTCATGAGTGACGTGACCACCCAGGGAAGAGGCCCTGCAGAGGCAGGCACGTCCAACAGTTCAGCCATTGAGCCCCTGCGTGCTGAGCACACAGTCTCGACCCGCGGTGCTGAGTGCACGTGGTATCCATTCCCCGTGTAACCGAGTATCTGTACACATCCTTGGTTTGATCCTTAGTAACATGCTTAGGTGTCTGTCACCTTCAAATTCCTAATGGTGAGATAACTGAATCAAGGCACGTGCAGATTTAAGGCTTCAGAACCTGCCTTCTAGAAGATTGTACTACAATCTTCTTTGTAGATTGTACAGTTTTAAAAAAAAATTTATTTATTTTAGAGAGAGCACTCGCAGAGGGGAGGGGTGGAGGGAGAGTCTTAAGCAGATTCCCCACTGAGCGGGGAGCCTGACGCAGGGCCTGATCTCAGGGCCCTGAGATCACGACCGGAGCAGAAACCAAAACCAAGAGTCGGTCGCTTCACCAAAGGCGCCATCCCGGCGCCCAAGATTGTACTAATTTTAATCCCACCCAGAGTGCATGAGTCTTGTTTCTCTGTGCTCTGTACATTAATTATTATAGTTTTTCGCTTTGCTAATGGGACAGATGAAAAACTGCATTTCATCACTTTCTGTACTACATGATCAGTATTATTCCTAGTATCTCTTTAACAAATCTTCAATGAGTTAAGTTCCTTTTTTTTTTTTTTAAGATTTTATTTATTTATTTGACAGAGAGAGACACAGCTAGAGAGGGAACACAAGCAGGGGAGTGGGAGAGGGAGAAGCAGGCTTCCCGTGGAGCAGGGAGCCCGATGCGGGGCTCGATCCCAGGACCCTGGGATCATAACCTGAGCCGAAGGCAGACGCTTAACGATTGAGCCACCCAGGCGCCTAAGTTAAGTTTCTTTTATCCTCACAACATGTCTGTGGGGGAAGGAAGTGGCAGAAAATTTAACTTGTCCATATGTATTGTACTAGCTGATGATCTTTGAAAAACCCAGGCACAGGTTGCCAACAGTGGAGCATTTTAAAATCTATTTATGTTATGCTGGGTAGAGCCTAACTTACCTCACATGAAATTGGAGGCTGGGGACGCTAGTGTGGTGGTCTTAGGGATGGGGAGGGAGGTGATAGTTGCTGTCTCAACAAACTGCATGTTGTGAGGGCCCTTTCAAACATTTTCAAAGTTCTGTCCTTCTCTTCCCACTTTCTTCATCCTGGACTTTCAAATATTGTGTTTTCTTTCTTCACCCATCCCCCACCTACCTCCCCTCTAGCACCCATCAGTTTGTTCTCTGTACTTATGAATCTGTTTTTTTTGTGTGTGTTTGTTTTTTAAAAAGTTTTTGTTTTTGATGGATTGTAATAACACAAGAATATACTCCTGAGAAAAATAAAAGTTTTATATACCTAACGTGTTCCTAATTTTGTTAAAAGTGAATAAATGTCCAAAAAACTACTAGAACTGATACATGAATTCAGTAAAGTTGTGGGATACAAAATTAATATACAGAAATCTGGTGCATTTCTATACATTAATAATGAAATAGCAGAAAGAGAAATTAAGAAAAAAATCCCATTTACAACTGCACCAAAAAGAATAAAATATCTAGGAGTAAACTTAATCCAGGAGGTGAAAGACTTGAACTCCGAAAACTATAAAACACTGATGAAAGAAACTGAAACTGACACAAACAAATGGAAAGACACTCCATGCTCATGGACTGGAAGACCAAATATTGTGGAAATGTCTACACTACCTAAAATAATCCACAGATTTAATGCAATCCCTATCAAACTACCAATAGCATTTTTCACAAAACTAGAACAAATAATCCTAAAATTTATAGGGAACCACAAAAAATCCCAATGTTGTAGGATCGTCAAAGCAATCCTGAGAAAGAAGAACAAAACTGGAGGCATCACAATCCCAGATTTCAAGGTATATTACAAGGCTGTAGCAATCAAAACAGTATGGTACTGGCACAAAAACAGACACATAAATCAGTGGAACAGGATAGAAAATAAAAAAATAAACCCACAACTATATGGTCAAAGGAAGCAAGAATATACAATGGGGAAAAGACAGTCTCTTCAACAAATGGTGTTGGAAAAACTGGACAGCCACATGCAAAAGAATGGAACTGGACCACTTCCTTATACCCTACACAAAAATAAACTCAAAATGGATTAAGGACCTAAATGTGAGACCTAAAACCATAAAATTCTTAGAAGAAAACATAGGCAGTAATTTCTTAACATCAGCTGTAGAAACATTTTTCTAGTTATGTCTCCTTTGGCAAGGGAAACAAAAACAAAATTAAAGTATTGGGACTACATCAAAGTAAAAAGCTTTTGCACAGCAAATGAAACCATCAATAAAATGACAAGGCAACCTACTGAATGGGAGAAGATATTTGCAAATGATATATCCAGTAATGGGTTAACATCCAAAATATATAAATGGTTTGATAAACCTAACACCAAAAATCCCCACAAAAAAAACCCCCCAAAACAAATAATCTGATTAAAAATGGGCAAAACATCTAAATAGACATTTTTCCAAAGAAGATATATAAACAGTCAACAAACACATGAAAAGATGCTCAAGACCACTAATCATCAGGGAGATGTAAATCAAAACCACAATGAGCTATCACCTCACACCTGTCAGATGGCTAAACACAAAAAAACAAGTAATACAAGTGTTGACAAGGACGTGGGAAAAAAAGAACCTTTGTATACTGTTGGTGGGAATGTGAACTGGTAAAACCACTGTGGAAAACAACACAAGAGATTCCTCAAAAATTTAAAATAGAATTACCATATGATCCAGTAATTCCATTACTGGGGTATTTACCCAAAGAAAACAAAACACCAATTCAAAAAGATACACGAGCCCCTTTGTTTATAGCAGCATTATTTACAATAGCCACGACATGGAAGCAACACAAGGGCCCCTCCATAGATGAATGGATAAAGAAGAGGTGGTATATATACACAATGGAATATTACTCAGCCATAAAAAAGAGTGAAACCTTGCCATTTGCAACAATGTGGATGGACCTAAAGGGTATTAGGCTAGGTGAAATAAGTCAGACAGAGAAAGACGAACACCACACGATTTCACTCACTGAAATTAAGAAACAAAACAAAGAAAAAAAACGAAACAAAAACAAAAAAACAGATTCTTAAATACAGAGAACAAACTGATGGTTACTGGGGAGGTGGGTCGGGGAGGGGTGAAATAGGTGATGGGGATTAAGAGCACACTTATCAGGAGGAGCACTGAGTAATGTATAGAATTGTTGAACCACTCTATTGTGCACCTGAAACTACAACACTGGATATTAATTATACCAAAAAAAAAGTGAATAAATGCGTGTACATATGCATATCAATTAAAGTGAACAGAAAAAATGCGACAAAATATTAATGGTGAATTTTGCTAGATGGTCTTAATTTTTTTCTTTATATTTTTCTGTACTTTTCAAATTTTCTACAGTAAATATGTATTACTTTAATCATTAGGAAAAACAATATATATATTATGAATAATAACTGGACTTTTATTTTTTATTTTTTAAAGGTTTTATTTATTTATTTGACAGAGAGAGACACAACAAGAGAGGGAACACAAGCAGGGGGAGTGGGAGAGGGAGAAGCAGGCTCCCCGCGGAGCAGGGAGCCCGATGTGGGGCTTGATCCCAGGACCCTGGGGTCATGACCTGAGCTGAAGGCAGACACTTAACGACTGAGCCACCCAGGCGCCCCATAACTGGACTTTTAATCTCTCTGCATCTGTGAAACTCCACTCTTTACATCTTTATAGCCAAAGTCAGAGGCTTATTATCAAAAAGGACAAAGCAGAGACTGCAGATATATTTCAAATTGAGTGCTGGCTCCCATCAAGTGGTGGTGCAGCCTGGAGTATTGTTTTCAAAGAAATTCTGAGGCTGAGTCCTCACCGCCCGGGAGACAGCACTGGGATCAGTCTCTGGCCGGGATGAGGGCACAAGCATCAGGCTATGGATCATTCCGGAAGCTCTCCCCGCGTTACACAGGGGCTTCAAGGCCGTCTGGTTGAAATCCCTTCCTAACTGCTGAGGGAACAGGTCCAGAGTACGAAGCAGCTTGCTCAATGCTCTAAAGGCAGAGCCAAGCCTGGACCTAAATTAAGGAGACGTGGGCTTTGGTCTGCACTCTGCCTTCAGCTGATCCACTCACCGTCACGTGAGCCTCTCTACCGCAGAGTCGCAGCGAGAGTCCATCCGTCCTGGCCTCCGAGAACTCCGTCCTGTCTGCCAGCCCCTCATCCCTTCAGCCCTCCTGCCCAGAACCCTGGTGTCCCCTGACTCTGGCCTCAGGGAGCCAGACCTTCCCTTCGGAGAAAACGGACTAAAACAGTGGATGGACTGACTGACTTGCCCAGCAGATGGCAGTACGAACACGGAAGAGACCCAACGCAGGGCTCTGAAAGCACCTAAATCTGAGCCTATCGCGAAATATTTTGTGCGTGTATCTGTAGAGAGGCACTTAAAATCTAAACAGTAGTGCGCGGACATGGCCTCAAACGACAACACCCAACAGGCAACCCAAAGCTATGGGGCCTACCGCACCCAGCCTGGACAGGGCTATTCCCAGCAGAGCTTCAGCCCTACGGACAGCAGAGTTACAGTGGTTATGGCCGGTCAGCAGACACTTCAGGCTACGGCCAGAGCAGCTATGGTTCTTCTTACGGACAGACCCAGAACACAGGCTATGGCGCTCAGTCAGGTCCCCAGGGATATGGCTCAACCGGTGACTATGGCGGTAGCCAGAGTTCTCAGTCATCTTACGGGCAACAGTCCTCTTACCCTGGCTATGGCCAGCAGCCAGCTCCTAGCAGCACCTCGGGAAGTTATGGTAGTGCTTCTCAGAGCAGCAGCCACGGGCAGCCCCAGAGTGGGGCTATGGCCAGCAGCCTGGCTATCGTGGACAGCAGCAAAGCTCCTATAACCCCCCTCAAGGCTATGGCCAGCAGGACCGTGGGGGCTGCGGCCGGGGTGGTGGCGGTGGTTACAACCGCAGCAGCGGTGGCTATGAACCCAGAGGTCATGGAGGTGGCGGTGGAGGCAGAGGTGGCATGGGCGAAAGTGGCTGTGGTGGCTTCAATAAATTTGGTGGCCCTCGGGACTAGGGATCACGTCATGACTCCGAACAGGATAATCCAGACAACACCACCATCTTCGTGCAAGGCTTGGGCGAAAATGTTACAGTTGAGTCTGTGGCTGATTACTTCAAGCAGGCTGGTATTATTAAGACAAATAAGAGGGCGCCTGGGTGGCTCAGTTGGTTAAGCGACTGCCTTCGGCTCAGGTCATGATCCTGGAGTCCCTGGATCGAGTCCCACATCGGGCTCCCTGCTCGGCGGGGAGTCTGCTTCTCCCTCTGACCCTCCCCCCTCTCATGTGTTCTCTCTCATTCTGTCTCTCTCAAATAAATAAATAAAATCTTTAAAAAAAAAAAAAAGACAAATAAGAAAACAGGACAGCCCATAACTAGTCTGTCCACAGACAGGGAAACGGGCAAGCTGAAGGGAGAGGCAGCAGTGTCGTTTGATGACCCACCTTCTGCTAAAGCAGCTATTGACTGGTCTGATGGTAAAGAATTCTCTGGGAATCCCATCAAGGTCTCATTTGCTACTCAGCGAGCAGACTTCAACCGGGGCGGGGGCAATGGTCGTGGAGGCCGAGGGTGAGGAGGACCCGTGGGCCGTGGAGGCTATGGAGGTGGTGGCCGTGGTGGTGGTGGCCGGGGAGGATTCCCCAGTGGAGGGGGTGGTGGCGGCGGCCAGCAGCGAGCTGGTGACTGGAAGTGTCCTAATCCTATATGTGAGAACATGAACTTCTCTTGGAGGAATGAATGCAACCAATGTGAGGCCCCTAAACCAGGTGGCCCAGGAAGGGGGACCAGGAGGCTCTCATATGGGGGGTAACTATGGAGATGATCGTCGTGGTGGCAGAGGAGGCTATGATTGGGGCGGCTACCGAGGCCGAGGCGGGGACCGTGGGGGCTTCTGAGGGGGCCGGGGTGGTGGGGACAGAGGTGGCTTTGGCCCTGGAAAGATGGACCCCAGGGGTGAGCACAGATAGGATCGTAGGGAGAGGCCGTATTAGCTTGGCTCCTAAGGTTCTGCAACAGCTTTTCTTCTTGTACCCGGTGTTACCCTCATTATTTTGTAACCTTTCAACTCCTGATCACCCACGGGTTTTTTGTGTCGGACTATGTAATTGTAACCATACCTCTGGTTCCCATTAAAAACCATCGTTTTAGGTAAAAAAAAAAAAAAAAAAAAAAAAAAATCTAAACAGTAGATAAACAAAAGATTGGAAAGAAATACACCAAAATAGTAAAAGTTGTTTTCAGTAAGGGGTGGTGTTTTAAGTCATTTTCCTTTTTTATTATTTGCATCTCTGCAATGAACAAAAAATTTTCATCAAGGAGTTATTAAAATAGTGAGAGATTATTTCCGTATAATGTAGGCAGAGTTGGAGTACCGAAAAGACATTTACAAAAGTGTACAGAAATGTGAGATCCTATATTTCTGTCTATGTCATCAACAAATACAAATGTGCAAAAATAAATTTAAGATGATAGAATGCTAATGCTTCAGCAGTGTGAATATATTTAAAAATCTTATTAGCCTTATTAGAAAGAACAAAAAATTACAGATCTAGTTAAATTGGGGACAAAACACTGAATTACTGACACATGCAATCATTTCCATATGATATATTTTCTTCACATTCACTTGCTTAGTGTGAAGAGGATTTACATGAATACAAAGGGGTTATGCTGCTTCATCTCAAAATTAACACTTAAAACCTAAAATTTAACACTTAGGGCATTTGTTTCCTTAATACAGGTGTTGAAATTGCCTAGTTCTAACTTACTTACTAATAAATGTACTGGTATCTCTGGAGTATGTATGAATGTATTTAGGAGGTGTTCTTTACTATAAATAATCAGTGCAAATAGATTTTTTTTTCCTTTTTGGCCAAATTCTTCATTTTAACTCTCTTCTTTCTTGTATTTCCTTAACACTCTTCAAATATAACCTGAGTTTTGGGGCACCTGGGTGGCTCAGTCGTTAAGCATCTACCTTCGGCTCGGGTCATGATCCCAGAGTCCTGGGATCAAGCCCCACATCGGGCTCCCTGCTCAGGCGGAAGCCTGCTTCTCCCTCTCCCACTCCCCCTGCTTGTGTTCCCTATCTCACTGTATCTCTTTCTGTCAAATAAATAAATAAAAATCTTTAAAAAAAGGACACAAAGTTAAAAAAACAAAACAAAACAAACAAACAAAAAAACAAATATAACCTGAATTTTGAAGCCAAGCGTCACTACAGAACATGAGGCTGTTTCTGGAGCACCTGCTCAGCTCCTTACCTGGCATCACAGGATCAGTTTGACTCTCTGGTCCCCAAAACATGGAATGATTCCTCTTCTCCGTATTTGATAACGCTGGTGGCTGGTTTTGGACAGTGACTTTCTGGAACTTTTCCAAGAAGGAGCTTCCTGCTGCATCTTTGCTTGGTCCTGTGATTCTAGGCTGGGCAGTCGCTGTGTGGGTCACCATCTTCTGGTCAAGGCTCACTGGAATACGGAAGAGCTACTGTTAGTTGTTGGGTTTCTTTTCTGAACTGTAATTAAAACCACTAAATTTGGTGGGGTGCCTGGGTGGCTCAGTCGGTTAAGCTGCTGGCAGACTCTTGGTTTCAGCTCAGGTCATGATCTCAAGGTCATGGGGTCAGCCCCATGTTGGGCTCTGAGCTCAGTGGGGAGTCTGCTTACCTCCCTCGCCCTCTGCCCCTCCCCCCTTCCTCTCTCTCTCTCTCAAATAAATAAATAAATCTTTAAAAAAACCCCCCAAATTTGCAGTAGATTTAAAGTCATGGATATTTGGGAATAATAACCATCTAAGACATGTCAGAGCCCCATAAAAAACTTCTCTCTTTTCAAATGGGTAACCTGTTTTCTCTTCTTCCAATAATTGACTTCCTAAATGTCACACATAAATTGACAAAAACAAAGCTTAAACCTAAGGTTGTGAGATGTACATCTTTCTTCAAACCAGAAGCTTCACTTTACACTTTCTGAAGCTTTTCTTCTTTCTTGTGATGCCCTTCTATGTATCTGGATGACATTATAAGACGGGTTTATAGTCCTGAGTTAAGCACATCCCAGTACATCATAAATTTTCAAAATACATTGATCAAAATAAAATCTTAACTCACTTTAGTGTCTTTAAAAGCCATATTCTACACAGCTTTTTTAGGATGGGGAAGAATCTTTTGGAAAACTGAAAGCAATTTTCGAAAAATGTAAGCAATATAAAAAGTTGGACATTTATAACTCAGATTAAGACTTCTAGTGAATGCTCACCTAATGTAAGGCATAGCTTATTCACATGAAGTTATTCACATGAAGTTATAGCTGAAGTAGAAAAAGAGCAATCCTGAGTTTGCATTTTGTTATGAGGATACAGACATCTCTTCTCCCGCCTTGCCTGAAAAGGCCATGCAGCGGACTCACAATTTTGGCAGAAAGCCTCATCAGACCCATCAGGACACTGCTCCACTCCATCACAAGCCAGGGTGATGTCAATGCAACAGCCATCATCGCAGAAGAAGTGGTAGCGCGAGCAAACCTTCGAGCATCCTGTTTACAAACAGTCTCAGGTCACGGGAGCGTGGGAAAGTCAACATTTCACTGCATTCTGAGTCACAAAGACTAAATGTACCATGAAATGCTTTGGGGTATAGTGATGCATATAATGGGGAA
This sequence comes from Neomonachus schauinslandi, assembly GCF_002201575.2. Taxonomy (NCBI): domain Eukaryota; kingdom Metazoa; phylum Chordata; class Mammalia; order Carnivora; family Phocidae; genus Neomonachus; species Neomonachus schauinslandi. Next base: position 16,652,976 of record NC_058410.1, on the reverse strand, counting down.
ACACCCAGTAGTGTGAGCTGGAGCAACATGTTTCGAGAAAGTGAAGGGTGTCTCCTTGACCTCCTGGCTTAATTCTGAGGCATCACCACGGGCTCTTGTCTCAGGGCCATTCTCCAGGCCAACACTGCGTAAGAGATGGGAGCAGGGAAGCAGCAGTTCTGGTCTTCTCCAGCCAGCCCGGGTTTGCTCCCTCAGGGGTCTCCCTCTGCATTCCTTTGTTCAGCCCATCAGCTCTGTGGGCCGCCTAACACTCTTACCTGGCCATGTTCTATCAGAGACACCATTTTATACATGCTATGTCTCGCATTCTTGTTTCCTAAGTAATAATTTTTACAGACATTAACTTTCTACTATTGAACCCTATTTGTTGACTACCATACATCCTTGGTGTTATAAAGAATAAACAAAATCTTTAGTTACCAGCTGGTACGAATTTATTTTCTTCAAATAATGAAATTGTCTCCCTTTTGGAGCCGTTAGGGGTTTTTAATCTACAGTGTAATTCAGAGGAGCTACTTGTATTTTCTTGAAAGGCATTCCCCCACTCCAGATTAAGCCAACTTTACCAGACTTAGCTATACAACAACTGGGTGACTTTGACCCTGGTTAATGGAGAGTAATGGTTATCAGGCTAGAAGTAGCTCTTAAGGAACTCCATAATTTTCCAGGGACAGAAGAAACTAACAATTCTCTCAGGACATGGGAGAGCAGTAGATAATGATATTCTACTGAAACAAATGGTTGAGCATAGTATACAAGCCCAAGTGAAATCTTGGATACATACTCCATTGGGAAGCAGTTAAATTAGGTCCTGGGAAAGGAGTCCCTCTGGGTACAAGGCAGTTTGAAAATACCTTGATCCAGGAAGAAGAAGAGAAGAAATGGTGGTAGAGCTCCTGAGAAAGAAGAGGAAGCAAAGAGCTTCAGTGATGACCGAGAATTTGGGCCCAGAAAGGGGAATCTGCTTCTGTTCCAGGAAAGGAGCTTAGAGGAAAAGTGAAGGGGAACTGGGGTTACCCTGAATACCAAGCAGGATAGAGCTACTGCTCACATTTTTAAGTTCATGACATAAAAATCCTAAATATCTCAAGGTTTTACTTATTCACTGGTAGTTTTGGAGACAGATTGGTATCTGTAACTTATCCATTTATTTCTAGATTAGTGGTCTCTAATTCTTTTTGACCATGCATCTGATCAATACATATATTATCGTATACTATACGTGTAGTGTAGTAAACACACTTCTCCGTCTATAAATAATATGCATGTACTACTATACTAACATATTAAACATGTTATAAAATATACTAAAAATGTAAGGAGATTAAAAATTACTAAAAATATAAGTTCAGGTGTCTTCTTTTCCATCCAAAAAGTGTCTATCTCTGGGGGATCCTCTTTGGAGTCCACTAATCTAGATCATATTAGAAGTTTTTGTTGGCTTGGCATTTGAAGAGATTATTTCCCCCAAGCTTGAAAACACGCAGCCTCTACACTGAAAGTCAACCACATTATTCTCACATAACCAGGGGTACATGCTTGTCTGCTTCCTCCAGAAGATGCACCCTTGGTTACCATTACAGCCGGGTTATTAACTGCAAGACCACTACATACATAACAGAGGGGAGAGAAACACCTCTCTATCCCCATTTCTGGTTTTCAATGTCTCTATGTGGTGTTTGATTACTTTCATTCATAGTATGTTATTCCAGTCTAGCCAGAGAGTGATTCCAGATAGCAGTTAATAACACAGCCATTCTTTTTTATTTTCTATATGAAGTTACATACATAAGACCTATATCCAAGTGGCCTTTCAGTAATCAAAAGTGATTCACGTAACTTTGTCACTTCGAATACATTTTATTATCCTCTCAGAGAAAGGCCAGAAACGTACAACTGGTCATTTACCTTTGGAGCCCTGGAAAATTGGCCTGAGTAAATAAGCCAGACTGGTGCAGCGTTAGTCATCGGCTTGGACCTGCACTTACATCCCTTCCTCCCCCCCAGGCACCTTGGTTGTACAGAAACAATCCCTTTCCAACTTCGGTAGGGATAGCGGGGTATTCCTGCCTTCTTCCCATGAGCTCTTTCCTCCAAGGATCAGCACGTGACTCGCTCCCTGCCCAGGTGAGCCCTGGATCCCAGGAGGACAGCCGTCTGGGCTCAGCGGTCCTGCACAGGGAGTGAGTGGTTGGAGCCGAGCCCGTGTTTCCAATGGCCCTGGTGCATGTCCAGCACGCCAAGGTACCCCCAAATGTTTTCTTTTCTCAAAGTTTTTTTTAAGTAATCTCTCCACCCAGTGTGGGGCTGAAACCCACAACCCCGAGATCAAGAGTCACACACTCTTCCAACTGAGCCAGCCAGGCGCCCCTCAAAACTGTTCTGAGTAACTGTCTGGCTGTCCCTCGGAGCTGCACGAAGTCAGCGGCCCTGCGGGCATCTGGGCCGGATCGGATTCCTGGCCCGGACACTCCTCGTGCTTGCTGTCAGGGCTTCAGAGGGCAGCGGTGGGCAGGACCTCGGTGCCAGCCAGTCCCCGGGCAGTCACCCTCCTTCCTCACAGGACACTGGAACCTTGGCTGGACGGGGAGTCAGCCAGCCAGATCCTGAATGCTGCTTGTGTTCTCTGTCCCTGTGGAAGGCAAATTATCAAGGTTGCCAAGTTCTCAGGATTCTAAAATCTCGCTTTGTTTCCCATATGCACACTGACCTATGTCGGATGGAAGACAAGACTGGCGACATACAGTTATTTTCCAATCTTTTTACCCTTATTCTTCCAGCTGCTGGCTTAATTACCATCTAATTACTGAGTCATCAGGGATGGCAAAGACATGCTGTGGGTTTACTAGAGCCGAGGCTAGCCACTGTGAAGGCTAACTACGTGGGGCCGGGGCCGGGTCTGTGCAGCATACCACCGTCCGCCCCGGTGCCTAGCACAGCTCCTGGGAAAGAGCCCCGAGTTCCTGCAGACACAGAGGAGCTGCAGGCCGAAGGGCAAGGCCCTCAGATACACACTTATCTCTGCACTTCTCCAGAAGTGAGTTGTGGGGGGTTTCCCTCTGCAATACCTCTATATTTTTAGTGCTCTCAAGTTCAATATGTATATTTCTTAAACTTGATGAGCTAATCTTAGAAACGTAGATGCTTGGGAAAGTAAGAAACATAGATAAATGAAAAGGGCGAGTTTATATTGTGCAACAGATTATGAGAACAATCACAGATATGTAAAGCTATATTATAAGTGTATCTGTGTAATGGGTCCATGAAAAATTTTAAATAGTCCTTTTAAACTGACACATGCACAATTTAAAAGGACTATTAATTGTTCTAAATACGCTTCTTAGCTGCACTCTCTGAACATACATATCAAATAGGCCGCCTTTCTTTAAACAAGATCCTCTCCTAGAAAAACCACATGATTGTCTTTTGTGAAAATCAGGAAAGATGAAGAATCTCTAGGGTCGTGTGGCTCACACAGTCTATTCTCATCCCCTGGAGCCTCCTCCACCCCAATCCAGCAGTGCCACGAAGCCCAAAATGTAATGGAGCCTATTTTTGTTGTCATATTTTTAGAAAAGACTCTTATTTAACAACAACAAAAATAGAATGGAAGAGGGGCGCCGGGGTGGCTCAGTTGGTTAAGCGACCGACTCTTGATCTCAGCTCAGGTCTTGATCTCAGTGTGTGAGTTCAAGCCTGTGTTGAGCTCCATGCTGGGCGTGGAGTCTACTTAAAAAAAAGAAAAAAAGAAAGAATGGAAGAGCCCATGGAATGCAGTCGGAATATAAAATGCCAGTGTAATACCATTCTTCTGTGACTAGCTGGTATCTGCCGGCCACTGTGAATGCAAGGGAAGGACTTTCCCCTCACCTCCCATGGAGAAGGCCACGGGGAGCACGGTCACCGAGACGTTGTCAGAGCTTCTCTGCCCGGCGGTGTCCGTCACAGTGAGCTGAAAGGTGTATGTTCCCTCTTGTAAGTGGGACAGCTTCAGGGTTCCTGACTGAGGTACCTGACACCCAAACAGGAAACAGCACATTTAGTTAAGAGAGCTGAGGCATGGGGTCCAGCATCATCCATTATCCTTGGAGGAGTCCCATGACTCGCCTCTCCACTCCCGGTCCAAGGATGTGAAATACTAAATCATACACTATTTTGGCAGTTTGCCCCACTTGGAATTCACGATCCTCAGTTTTATCTGGGCTGACACTATCCTTGACTCACAATCCTTCTCTTGTCCTTAGCAACCACTGTTCCCAACCTGTAACTCCTCCAAGCTCCACACTCAGTACCTGGTGTCTTCCTTCTCAGCAGATGACCTCATCTGCTTTGAGAACAAAATTAGGACTATAATTATGGCCATGAGTATGGCTCCTGCACTCACCCCATGCTGGGAATGCACCTGTTCTGTACCTATCATCACCTCCTTTCCCCCAGCCGTAAGATGAGCTGTCCCTCCTGCACCCCAGGCCAATCCTCCATCCAGGCCCTGACCTCTTCCCCCTCTCAAATGGCTCTGCTGTCACTATGCTCAAGTTACTCTTGACCTAAAAACAAACAAAACAGCAAGTAAAACACCCTACACTCCAAGATCTTCTCCAGCCATAAATCATATCTCCCTTCCATTTCAACTTACCTTTTCAAAACCTTGTTCATGTGGCACTTGCTGCTTCCATTCGCTCATTTCCCATTTATTCTTTATCCCACCCATCTGGTTTCTTTCCTCACCATCCTCTTGAAACCGCTGGTAAAACTCACTAACAGATCTAGCAAAGGTCACGGGGTTGTCAAGATCAGCGCTACTCGCTAGCCTCACCTTCCACCAGCTTCCCCTCCACTGGCCCTCTTACTGTATTTTATAATGTGGCCACTCCTGGGTTCTGGAACTCCCAACTTCCCAGGCTTCTGTTTCTGTGTTTGAGTTTCCCCAACTATTCCTTGCTGATCACCCTCATAGACTTCACTTCTGCTCACTTCCTAAACCCAGGGCCCCATCTTGATCCTCTACTCTTCTCATGCCACTTTTCTTTTTTAAATCTTTTTTTTTAAAAATTTTATTTATTTTTATGAGAGAGAGAGAAAGAGAGCACGAGCGGAGTGGGGGGAGGGCAGAGTGAGAAGCAGACTCCCTGCTGAGCAGGGAACCCTATGTGGGACTCGATCCTGGGACCCAGGGATCATGACCTGAGCTGAAGGCAGACACTTCACCAACTGAGCCACCCAGGTGCCCATCTCATGCCACTTTTCAAGGAGCCTCCTGCTCATGGCAAGAGCAATAGCTTCTGAGGCTCAGTTCTACATTGTGATTTTGGGAGTCATTTTTGGATGCTCAATCAAACTACTATATTTTTCAGCCCTCCAAAGATACTATAATGGTTTAATATCCTATTTTTCTAGGAAAAATCCCTTTTTGCTTAAGCGAACTAGTCTGGATATCGGCTACAAATGAATTCTGACCATTACACGGTTTATTACAGGGATGCATTAACGGACTTGAAAGTACAGAGAGTTGTTGCCCTGTTAGAAGTATCAGCTGCTGGTTTGTATTCATGAAATCCTAGAATTGAGATTCCTGCACATGACCCTGGCTTCGAGGCTTTGTCAGGACTATGTACACACGCGAGCAGAATGCTTTACAATCACTCAGAGGCAATGTAAGGAGATACAGTCGTTGCCACACTTTAGGCTGCTCAGGAATCAATCACCAGAGCTCCTGTTAAGCACAGATTGCCCAGCCCAGCCTGAGAGTCTGAGTCAGAGGGTCTGAGCGTGGGATCTGGGAATCTGAACGTAACAGGCACACCCAGATGATACACTGATGACGCTGGAAGAAAATGAGTGAAGCGGTTAAGAGTGGAGTCTGGCATCCAATAGAGCTGGGGTGGAATGCCAGGTCCAACCATGTGCCAACTGTGTGACCTTGTACAAGTCACTTAACCTACTTAAGTCTCAGTTTCTTCATCTGTGAAATGAAGTAATAATGGCACCTATCTTGTAAGTATCAAATGAGATACCTACATAAAAAGAGCTTAATATAGGGCTTACATAGAATTATAAATATATATCAAAAGAGCTCGAAACATAGTAAATGCTTAGATATATCCATTATCTCCCTTGGTTAGTTCTCATCTCAAGCTGAGCCATCCAGTTTTTATAGACAGGGAAATGAAATCTCAATAATGTGACTTTCAATCACTGAGATGGTGACAGAATTGAGACCTCCAGATGCAAAACCGGCTATGAGCAGTCCCATCCCTCCCCCTGCAAAAGCTGTAGGCTGGACATCTGGCAAAGAAGACCACCAGTCCTTTGTGGTTTATTTCAAAGAGATGTTAAGCAGTTTTCACTGCCACATGGTTACATGAACTTCAGGCCCAGCTACACTAAGAGAATATCAAACAGGGGTCACTTCTATGAGAATTAAAACACTACCTGAGGGGCATGCAGAGAGAAAGCTGAAGATGACAAGCTAATTGCAGAGTCTGGGGTGGGCAACTGATCCTCGGAAACAAGAGGGTGCTGCAATGTCTGAGAACATCAGAGATTCAGATGAGTAGGATTTAAAATGAGACAAGAACTGTGGTTTGAGACCGCAGGGTTGTATTGAACCCCTGTTGTCTTTTACATTCCATCCAATTCGTCAGGAAATCCTGTTGGCTCTACTTTAAAAACACATCCAGGGGCACCTGGGCGACTCAGTCGGTTGGGCGTCAGACTCTTGATTTCCGCTCAGGTCATGATCTCAGGGTCATGAGAACAAGCCCCACAACGGGCTCTGCGCTCAGTGCAGAGTCTGCTTGGGGTTATCTCCCTCTCCTTCTGCTCAACCCCCGCCCCCCTTACAAGCTCTCTCTAAATAGATAAAATCTCTTTTAAAAATCCAGAATTTAACCACTTCTCATCATGTCCACCATCACTGTCACCACCTTGCTTTGAGCCCAGTCTGGTCTGAGCCCACCCTGTCTCTAGCCTGAGTCACTGCAGTGGTCAAGAGATTTGCACTCCAGTGGGATTGGAGCCCGACATCCTTTTCTTCTGGAAACTTCCCCTCCCACCTTTATCCACATGATTGTAAGGTAAGTGTCAGTTATGACTTCTCCCTATGGCTGTAGGAGTGTGAGGCTGAACCAAGGAGAGTCAATGACTGCAAGGGGCAGGAGGTGGTAAGGCTGGTGCAGGTGGTGGACTCTCACTCTCTCCAGCTCTGGCTCAGAATCAGGCAGGCCTTGCCAGGTGGCAGCAATGTAATAGGTAAGACCACTACTTATTGCTTCTTGGGACACATGGATACATGGTGGCAGATGATGACCACACTGAGCCCTGCAGCATTGAGTAAGGTGCTACAAGGGAGAGAAGCTGTCCTAGCTGGTTTGCCTGAATGCAGACAAGACCTAAGACTGCAGAAAGCCAACAGCTGAGGGCTTTGTTGCCTAGGTACCTGAGAGGAGAGGGTAGACTATAGGATTGAACAGAATGAGATTTGTAAGGTCAGGGCGACCCTGAGTGGGGCCATAGGAGTGAGGTGGAGGTGAAGTTAATGGAGATTTTAAGAGACCGGGGAGGCCCTGAAGCAAGGGATCTAGATGGGCCATCTATGTGGACGCTATTATCACCCCGGCCTGTGCCTAATCTCTCTGGGTGTCAACATTCAACACACTAGTATCAAACTGAAACTCTGAGGACCTGGGGTTTGTTTGGGAAGCCTCTTTTCAATGCTGGGGCTGGAAGGACAGAGCATCCCGTCTAAGAGGTCATCATCCACCTGGGCTTTGGATGCCTCTCTCTGCCTTACTAGGCACCTCCTTTCTGATGTCGGAAACACTGATCCAGATCCAGACCATGGTGATAACCTTCAAAGTCCTGGGTGAGCTTAAATTTAGATCTATTCAGATTAATATCCCTTTCCCGACCCCTTTTATTCATTTAGCTAACAAAGGGTGTCTTTCCTTGAAATCAGATATTTAGAATATTTAGAACATAAGATGGATATTTTCCCTTCAAGCCCCCAGGTAATCCTTCTAGACATCTTCTCATATTTATATGACATTGGAAAGGGTTTAAAGTATTTTACAAACATTTCCTAAGTGTTAGGGTAAAAAATATATATAGGAGAAAGAGAATGAGACAAACGTTCTCATTGTTCCTGCCAAGAGAGCAGGACAATATTTCCTGAGAACATGAACCCATTTTCTTGACACCTGGCCATAATGCAGAGTTTCTACAGACAAAAGATTAGTACTGCTTCTTTCTTGTTTCTTCTCCTACTGCCCTTCTCTCTAAACTAGGGAAGATCAATATTGATATCTCGGTTTGGCAAGATGTGGGTAAAGTGGGTAAAGTGTACACAAGATCTCTCTGTATTATTTCTTTCTCTTTTCTTCATTTATTTTAGAGAAAGAGAGAGAACGAGCAGGGGGAAGGGCAGAGAGGGAGGGAGAGAGAGAATCTCAAGCAGACTCTGACACGGGGCATGATCTCACAACCCTGAGATCACGACCTGAGCCAAAACCAAGAGTAGAATGCTCAACCGACTGAGCCACCCAGGTGCCCCTCTTTTTTCTTTTTTTTTAAGTAATCCCTACACCCAATGTGGGGCTCGAACTTACAACCCCAAGATCAAGAGTTCATGCTCTACCAGCCAGGCACTCCTCTCTGTATTATTTCTTAGAAAAGTAAAAGTATGTTACTATACAGACCACTGGGCAAATGGCCAACTGTCCTCTGGGCAAAGCCAAACCTGATTCTCATTTTGAATGGATTCTGATTTTATGGCCCTCAGTCACCATACTGAGAGGATACACATTGACTTTGAATGCTATCAGGCACGTCCAAAATGTTTGCACTATAGAATGTGGATCTTTTCAATCTGAAAAGTTCAAGTCAATATAATTTTATAAGTCCTATTTGTCAGAATATTAAGATTATAGAGACAGGTACCACAGGGCCCTCATCTGTGAAGTCTTCTCTGACTTCCCTGAACTAGATTATAATCTCTCCTTCTCTGAATTCTAGCAGCACTTTATCTATATTCTTTTACAGTCTTGCCCTTTCTACTTGGTATTGTTGTTATTTAGGTGCACATCTAATATCCTCCACTGGTGTCAAGCTACATGAGGGCAATATCCCATACAACTTTTTCACGCCTTACTCCCTTGCTCCTTGCCTTGAAGAGGCCCTCGTTAATTTTTTGTTTATATACAAGTGAGTAAATCTATTCTGTTTGTAGTTCAGCTAAACTATTGGTCAAAAGAGACCAGTATTTATATCCCAAGATGTTTAGAATTCACCGTAATAGTTACCTCTCCTGGAGCGCTCATGTTATGCTCTGTGGCACGCCAAGCGCTTTATTTGCGTTTTCCCACTTTGATCCCTTACTGAAACTCTATCAGGTGGTATTATCCTCTTTACAATTGAGGAAGCTAAGGCTTAAATAATGAAACAATTTTCCCAAGTTCACCCTGCTAGGGAATTGGCAAAACTGGGTTTGAGTCCAGGTCACTTGACTCCAAATTCCATAGGCACAGCGGTTCCAGAATCCTACCTCTCTGTCAGCCCAGTAAGGCCTTCCAAGGTCCTTATTCCAAGAACCATTTCTTAGAAAGAACCCAGGCACAATTTATATACAGACTGGCCAGCTGTAATGCTCTAAAAAAAGCAGATACAGTAAATCAGGTTGAAGCCCCATCTGACTGGAAGCACAGATAGATTGCAGACTCCTGGGGTTCTGGAAGCCTACTGTGCTGTCAATTTATTGTCTGAGAAGTTGTGTGTTTGTTTCTGAACAGGCAAAGAACTTCAAAGCTTCTGCCCTTACTGGAATAGAGCTTTCCTAACTCAATTTACCCAGATTTATTTATCATGAATTATGCACTTTTTCCCCCCAGGGAGATTATTTTTCAACATTTCCTTATAAGTAATTTTCTTAAAGAAAAAAATGCAATTAAATATTCAAGGCCTTGAGGATTGTGTAAAAAGAATTCATACGTAAGTGAGGGTAGGCTACATTTAAGCTCGTGGTCAACACTGAAACACAACAGCTATGAATTATTACCCTATATAAGCTAATAAAGCGCTTAGCGTACCACAGAGCATAACATGAGCACTCCAGGAGAGGTAACAATTATGGTAATATTTACTTCTCTTCTTCTCCTTTTGCTCTCATTCCCAGGAAAAACCTAGACCCTCTGGTTTTCTCAGTGTCAAAATGGCTCCTACTTAAAGTCCTTTTTGGCCTCAGACCAGAGTCTGAAAGGTTGCCTCTTCGGCCATTTGAGGAGGGAGGTTTTGTTCCCTGTTAAAGTCCTTTGTGCACCGGTGAGCACATGGAGTGAGTCTTGGTGGTCTGGGTTTCCTTGGGAGAATCTCTAAAAGAATACTACCCAGGCAGCAACACAGTCTTGCCTGGGTATAAGACAAGGCTATCAAGAATTGTGTGAATACTATCAAAGGAAAAATGATCTCATAATAAATTGAATAATATCATCATGTTTGAATGTCTACTGTGTGTGGCTCACGGCTCCAGGGGCCTTACCTACACCACCTGGTTTAACCCCAATAATAATGCCTTGACAGGAGGACTGCTCTTATTTTCATCTTGCAAATGGCTTAAGCCATCTGTCTCACAGATAGGAAGTGGTAGAGCTGGGATTCAAAAACCACAGCCTAAAGTAGGTGCTCTGTTAGAATTCTTATCTGTTTGCTCTCTTTGATTTATGACAAATTGACTCACTTGAAGGAGGAAGGAAATAGGTTAAGTGTGATATGAAACTTTCTCAGGTACCCAATTACCACTTTTCTCTTCTTTTTTTTAAATTTAGAAACAATCTTCCCCCCATCACTCCCCACCACCAAAGGCCTAGAATGTCTGAAATAACTTTTATTGAAGTGATTTACAATTTGTTTTTGTTTTTTTTTTTAAAGATTTTATTTATTTATTTGTCAGAGAGAGAGAGAGGCAGGCAGAGGGAGATGCAGGCTCCCTGCTGAGTAAGGAGCCTGATGTGGGACTTGATCCTAGGACACTGGGATCATGACCTGAGCCGAGGGCAGACGCTTAACCGACTGAGCCACCCAGGCATCCCTTACATTTTGTTTTTATGAAGACTAGAAATTGTCCAGTAGCCAAGAAATAATAATAGGTTATGTGTGCTTAGGATCTCCTTTGACGAGGTGCAAAGAAATTGTCAGACAACACTCACTGGCTCTTTGTAATAGCTGTATGAGTCCAGAGTGCTGAGCAATGTTGTTTCACCCATCGTGCTAGGAAGGATGATACAGATTTAGGGGCTAGAAGAACACTTTTGGAAAGGTTAGCTGAGCAACCAATTAATTAAAAAAAAATTAATTAGTAAGTATTATTAGAATCCTAGTAAGTATATGCATAGTTCTAAGCTTTGGGAGAAAAAGGGAAAAAAATATCAAGAAAGGAATAAAGGAAGGAGGGAGGGAAGAAGGAGAAAAGGGAGACAGGGCCCCTCTGTCAGGGAAACCCCTCTTCAGCTCATCGTTCCTTCTCTCACGGAAAATACTTCTACAGGAATCTTTTATTATTGTTAGAATTCTGTTGTGATACTATAGATTTTATGTATTTCTTTGGCCTGTTATCAATGAGGATGTGTAGAAAACAGAAGACAACAGATACAGTTAGTGTTTAATCTTTAAAGACCACGGTAGGTTCTCTGGAATCTCTTGGTTAAACAACTGCAGGCTGCCTTGAAAATCCTGCTCCCTAAATTTTTATAGTCTTTCAGTAGGTTTTTAAATCACCTCTTTACCATGTAATAATTTGTTCCTTTTGTGAGCATTTTCAGTATTGACCCAAATTATATCCCAGGAAGTCTGACTGAGGAGGAGTAAGTGACCAAATGGCTCCTCTACAAGGAGAGAGTGCAATTTGAAATTCAACAATTATTTTGTGCTCTCTTGCCCTATGTCAAAAAAGTCAATTATTGTTTCTATTTATGTTCCTTTTCCAGAAACCTCTTCTCTAAGGCTGAACTATAAAATACCATTTTTTAGAAGGTTTATTTGAGGGGGGAGGGGCAGAGGGCGAGAATCTCAAAAGGAGTGTGCAGACCCATGTGGGGCTTGGATCTCACCACCCTAAGATCATGACCTGAGCTGAAATCAGGAGTCAGAGGCTTGAGGGTGACCAGGTGGCTCGGTCAGTTAAGCATCTGCCTTTGGCTCAGGTCATGATCCTGGGGTCCTGGGATCGAGCCCCACTTCGGGCTCCCTGCTCAGCGGGAAGCCTGCTTCTCCCTCTTCCACTCCCTCTGCTGCTCCCCCTGCTTGTGTTCTCTCCTTCTCTCTCTCAAATAAATAAATAAAATCTTAAAAAAAAAAAGAGTTAGAGGCTTAATCAACTAAGCCACCCAGGCGCCCCTATAAAATACCATTTTATGGTATTAAAAATGAGACTAAGGGGGAAACCTCACATAGACCATCCAGTGTAACTTGGATTTTATCAAGAAGGACCCACGTTCCTGGCCCGGGCCCCCGGACTGGAAGCGCCGCGCTTGAACCCCAACCTCCTCGTCTATCTTGAAACACCAGCGCCGCCAAGATGCCGGCTTACCACTCTTCTCTCATGGACCCTGACACCAAACTCATTGGAAACATGGCACTGTTGCCTATCAGAAGTCAGTTCAAAGGACCTGCCCCTAGAGAGACAAAAGATACAGATATTGTGGATGAAGCCATCTATAATTTTAAGGCCAATGTCTTCTTCAAAAACTATGAGATTAAGAATGAAGCTGATAGAACCTTGATATATATAACTCTCTACATTTCTGAGTCTCTAAAGAAACTCCAGAAGTGCAATTCCAAAAGCCAAGGTGAAAAAGAAATGTATACGCTAGGAATCACTAATTTTCCCATTCCCAGAGAGCCTGGTTTTCCACTTAATGCAATTTATGCCAAACCTGCAAACAAACAGGAAGATGAGGTGATGAGGGCCTACTTAGAGCAGCTGAGACAAAAGACTGGACTGAGACTTTGTGAGAAAGTTTTTGACCCTCAGAATGATAAACCTAGCAAGTGGTGGACTTGCTTTGTGAAGAGGCAGTTCATGAACAAGAGTCTTTCAGGACCTGGACAGTGAAAGGAGCCTGAGCAGACACTTTCCACAGCCGTGGGCAGCATTTTACAGCAAGAGGTACACAGTTATTTGCCTTTATTTGATAAAGTTTTGTACAGAAGAGAGAAGAGAGCATGTCTTCACTTGAAGAGCTCTTTATCAAGAATTTGGGTGAGGGAGGGAAAAATGGGTGATTTGAAATTTTCTGCAGTATTAAGCTGGTGCTTAATAAAAATAAGTAAGAATAAAGAAATTTCTAACATTCCATGTCAAAAAAAAAAAAAAAGAAGAAGAAGGACCCATGTTCCTGTTTGCTTCAGTTTTTCTCTGTGCATGAGCAGGGGGAGGGGCAGAGCTGGAAGAAGGGGGAGAGAGAATCTTGAGCAGACATTGTGTTCTCAGGGGAAAGCCTGACCAGTGAGTGCTCCTGAGGGGTGGGGATGGTCAAGGGGCATAAGAACAAGTGTATCGCACACTGGGTTTTAACTTAATTGCTTTGCTATGTTAGCCTATAATTGCTCTTCCCCCATTCCCAACTTTTCAAGTGAGCCCTGTTTTACAGCTAGAAGGAGGACTGAATTAACATTCCAGTCAACTGGATCACATTCTCAGAAAAACAAAACAAAACAAACCCCAAACAAACAAACAAACAAAAAACTGACTTAAGAGTTCCAATTTTCCTGTCAGAAACTTGGGGGTGTAGGGACACCTGGCTGGCTCAGTTGCAAGAACACCAACTCTTTTTTTTTTTAAAGATTTTATTTATTTATTTGAGAGAGAGAATGAGAGAGAGAGAGCACATGAGAGGGGGGAGGGTCAGAGGGAGAAGCAGACTCCCTGCCGAGCAGGGAGCCCGATGCGGGACTCGATCCCGGGACTCCAGGATCATGACCTGAGCCGAAGGCAGTCGCTTAACCAACTGAGCCACCCAGGCGCCCAGAACACCAACTCTTGATCTCTGGGTGGTGAGCTGGAGCCCCATGTTGGGTATAGAGATTAATAAATAACATAAATAAGCTATTAAAAAAAAGGAAATTTTGGGGTGTAAAATCCGGCTGCCCAAGTGAAAGGGATCAGTGAGATGGTCCCTGAAGGGTGTTAATTACTGTTAAAGGAACATTCTCAAAATGTCAAAACTATGACTCTCACACAAATCTAATATGAACATGAGTCAAAGATTTTATTTAATTCATTAATTAAAGAGAAAACCAAAAAGACATTCCATAGATTCAAAGGAGAATCTGAGGGGTGTCTGGGTGGCTCAGCGGGTTAAGCACGGGACTCTTGATTTCAGCTCAGGTCATGATCTTAGGGTCCTGAGATGGAGCCCTGCGTTGGGCTGTGCACTCAGAGTGGAGTCTGCTTGTCCCTCTCCCTTTGTTCCTCTCCCTGCTTGCTCTCTGTCTCTCATAAAAATAAAATCTTTAAAAAAACGAACAAACAAAAAACAAAGGAGAATCTGAGGAACAGACAGAAATAAGCAGCCATGAATGTTTAAATGAAGTTGCTAGGAGATGCAAAGCTGAAACAAGTTTCCTATTAGTAGTGATTAGGCATCAACATGTGTGGATTAATAGATTAATATCCATGGGTGTTAAAATATCATATTTGAAATCCACTTTTCCACAGGGTAGAAATCAACTGCATCTCTATATGAAAAAATTTATTTGCATTTCTATGGACAAGAATCATTTGCATTACAATCTGTTCTCTACAATCTATAAATGCTAACCTTGAAGGACCTGCCCCGTAACCCCCAGCATTTCATTGAAAGGTACTCAGTAATCTCTTGCCACTTCAAAGTCTTTAATGATGTTATATTATAATTTTAATCCACAAAGTAGGGATGTGCCTGTTTGTGAGGTTGTTCTGAGGATTACAGATAGGTCTAAACCGCCTGGCATTGACTGGGTGGCTCAATCAATGACAGCTTTATTATGATGAAGTCAGAGTAGGATGAGAGTTTACTTTTGGGGGCATTCATGAATGTACACCATTATAAGACAGTCACAGTTTGGTAGCAAATGACTCTCTTATTGCAGATTTTGCCACTTAGATTATGGTTGTATAACTTTAGATCTATCTGCCAGCACATTATACACTTGGCAGGGGAATTGGTCCACATTTCCCTCTTGATGGCAGAGCAGTCAGACCTAAAAGCCCATGAGAAATGCCTAATTTTGTTAGGCCTTTATAGTTATCTTCAATAAATTAAATACTGAATCGTCAGCATTATTTTTATTCAGCACTCAAATATGCAATTCATTGCTTACAGAATAAAGCTTTTAGTAGCAAATAGACAAAGCTAGATGATATGGAGGCAGATTTACAGTGCTTGAACAAATATATCCCAGAAGTGCCAATTACCAGTCAGTGTCCATCTCAAGGGAGCTCTCTAGTGGTATGATCAATGGCTCGTCTGTGTACCTTTCCTGATCAACCTTAGTTCCCAAAGATTAAATAAAGATATATTAATTTTGCAGCTGACACAATGCATCGAAGGATAATAAATATGCTGGATGACACTCAAATTTCAAAATTATTTCTGTTGTAGATGAAAACCCAAAGGCTGAGATGTAAAAAGGATAAACATAAGGTCCTGCACTCAGGTTCAATAAATCAATTATATAAACACAGGATGAAGAGGCCATCAGGGCAGCAGTCCATGCAGAAAGATGAAGCAGAGTTTGGGTAATCCTGCTACTGGAAAACTCAACATGAATCTGTTGTGTGAAGCAGCCACTAAAATAGTTTATGTAAATTAAGCTTCATTAGTAGAAGTAGAGACAACGTCTAGATCACAGGAGGTGACAGACTGTGTCAGGAAGAACCACAGTTACATATGGGGTTCATAAGCATGTCAGATTTTTTTTTAAGATTTTATTTATTTATTTCAGAGAGGGAGAGAAACAGAGCACAAGCAGAGGAAAGGGCAGAGGGAGAGGGAAAAGTAGACTCCCCGCTGAGCAGGGAGCCCGATGGGAGACTCGATCCCAGGACCCCAGGATCATGACCTGAGCCGAAGGCAAACACTTAATTGACTGAGCCACCCAGGCACCCCAGGATGTCAGATTTTAAGAAGGGCCTGGAAGAATCTGAGAAAATCCAGAAGAGGCTGGATGGTAAGTGGGACCCTCTGAAAATCAATTTATAAGGAACATCTGAAAGACTGGGAGTGTTGAGTTCTGAGAAGAGCATTCCAAGTGGTTGACATTCATTTTTTTTTTTTTAAGATTTTATTTATTTGAGAGAGAGAGAGACAAAGATAGAGACAGAGAGCATGAGCAGGGAGGAGAAGGAGAAGCAGCCTCCCTTCTGAGCAGAGAGCCCGATGTGGGGCTCCATCCCGGGACCCTGAGATCATGACCTGAGCAAAGGCAGACACTTAACCGACTGAGCCACCCAGGCGCCCCTCATTTTTTTTTTTTCTCAAAACTTAAGTGGCTGATAAATAGAATAAAAAGATGTATTCAGTGCTTTTCCAAAGAGAAGATCTAGCACAATGCAAAGAAGTAATAGGCGGCACATCCTGTTGACCTAATAATTAGAGCTGATGAAAGCTGTTACAGGACATGATATGAAGTAGCGAGCTTTCATCTCTGGAAATACCAGGAAGAGAGCGGACAACCACTGGAAGGGGCTTCTAGATGGATGGGAGCTGGGTAAGACGTTCATCAAGGGTCCAGGCAGGTCGAAGACTACATAATCATTGAGTAAATAATGGACACAAATCAGTCTTGAAGGACTAGCTAATTATTGTTTTTGTTCCAAAAGAATATAAATCAGAGCTTCCCCACAGAGGAAGCACTGATTTTGGACACTTTGATCTTGGACCTCCAGCCTCCAGGACAGTGAGAGCTTTCTGTTGGTTAAGCCATCCAGTCTGTGCTAGTTTGTTATGGCAGCCCCAGCAGACCAATACAGACTTTTTCCTCCTCCTCCAACTAAAGTGGTTAAGCCAGGAAATACTCCCATCTAGGAAGGATCCTGACAGAGTTAATTGGAAGCCACTTGCCTCACAACTCAAGATACCCTGTGTTGATCCCTCAATTCCATTTCTAGGTATTTTTTTAAAGGAAACAAAACACTAACTTGAAAAGATATATGCACTCCCCCGTGTTCATTGCAGCATTATTTACAGTAGCCAAGATAAAGAAACAACCTAAATGTCCACTGATGGATGATTGGATAAAGAAAAATGGGGTGTATACATATATTTAGCCATAAAAAGGAATTTTGCCATTTGTGACAGCATGGAGGGACCTTGAGGGTATTATGCTGAGTGAAATAACTCAGAGAAAGACAAATGCCGTATGATCTCATTTATATGTGGAATCTAAACAAAAAACTTGAGTTCATATATACAGAGAACAGATAGGTAGTTTCAAGAGGCAGGGTGTGAGGGGTGGGTGAAATTGGTAAAGTGGGGTCAAAAGGTACAAACTTCCAGTTATAAAATAAATAAGTCATGGGATATAATGTAAAGCATGGTGGCTATAGTTAATAATACTGTACTGTATATTTGAAAGTCACTGAGAGTAAATCTTTAAAAAAAGTTTTCAAGGCTTCCTTAAAAAAGAAAAGTTCTCATCACAAGAAATGTGTTACTATGTGAGGTAACAGATGTTAGCTAGGCTTATTATGGTGATCATTTCACAATATGTATAGATGTCGAGTCATTATACTGTTCTTCTGGAACTAATATAATGTTTTTTAATAGCTCAATTAAAAAAAAAAAAAACAGAAAGACTCCTGGGTGTAGGCAGCCAATGGGAGAGTGACTCATTCTGTCTGTAGCAATTCTGATCAGCCCAGATAAGCCCGATGAACATTAGCGGGGAGGGCATCAACAGGGACACTTGCCCTCACTGACTGACTCAGTTATCTCAAGCAGGCCTCCTTGCCAGCTGAGGTGGTTGCTTTCTGGATCCTGTGAAGAATTGGTTTATTCTTTTTTTTTAGATTTTATTTATTTATTTGACAGACAGCGAGAGAGGGAACACAAGCAGGGGGAGTGGGAGAAGCAGGCTCTCCGCTGAGCAGGGAGCCCGATGCGGGGCTCGATGGGATCATGACCTGAGCCGAAGGCAGCCACTTAACCAACTGAGCCACCCAGGCTCCCCAAATGGGCTTATTCTAATGTTATTTTCCTTCATATTTTTCAAATTTTCTACCTGGACCTTGAGCTAAGAAAAGAAGAAATAAAAAAATTTAAAAAGTAATCTGAGTCATTAAAACAAAGCCTGAGTCTTTTCCCTTAAAGTGTTTTGCCAAAAAAAGCAGCAAGAACAAGAGTAAGCTTCAAAACAAAGGATCAGAATCACTGTTTATTCAGTGGAAAAGTAAATTCATATAATAAACCACTTTTTCAGCTATCACTTTTGTGTGTTCTCCATTTTATGCCTCTTCTGCTAGCTTACAGATATTTTGGGAACAGGAGTAGAAGAATATTATGAGAGATCACCTCATGGAAATATTTGCAGTCATTACAATGATGTCATGAATTACCTTCATGTCCACTGATGGGTCACCCTGCAGCAGTGTCCACTCATACCGGACAATGGCATGGTCATCTGTGCTCTCGCGGCCGTCCAAAACCACTCCATCTGTAGGTAGATGCAAGACCACATCCTGCCCGGCCTTGCTAAGTGGAGGCTCATCTTTTTCTGTAAAAGAAAATCAATAATTCACAAGAGAGATGATGCCCTATTTTTTTTATAATTTATTTAAAGAAGTATCTTGTTTGCTAGAATAGATGTAGTCCAGTGAACAACTACTAAGAGAAGTATAGCAACTAAAAGTTATTTTCTTATTGATTTTCATCATATTCTCTTTACATAATAAACAATAAAATAGCAACATATTAGGAATATGGACTTTAACACGTGCAGAAGAGGAGGTGTGGAGCATCAGCTAGTAGCAGTATCTATAACAAGCTTGTGAGTACTAGGCTATCCAATCTGGAGTAGTACTTTTATTCTCTAGAGTCAAATATTCATTTAATTCATAAATAATTTTAGTTCAAAGTTCTATTAAATGAATTTATCAAAAAAGGACTTCTGAAACACATCTTTTTTTTAAAAAAAAATCCACCTCTGATATAGATTTTTTTTTCTCATCCTCAAGTTTTTAAAATAGAAGTGATATTAAGTGTTCAATGCGTAGGAAACTAAATTAAAGTTAAGGCAAGTTCTTGGATTCACACAAAATAAAACTCACTTAGAAATTTTCTGGAATACAATTTTTCATCTAGGAAAACAGAAAACATTCACAGGTTCTAACAACTAATTTTTATTTTTTAATTCTTTTTTTTTTTTTTTTTTTTAAAGATTTTATTTATTTATTTGACAGAGAGAGACACAGCGAGAGGGGAACACAAGCAGGGGGAGGGGGAGACGGAGAAGCGGGCCTCCCGCGGAGCAGGGAGCCCGATGCGGGGCTCGATCCCAGGACCCCGAGATCATGACCCGAGCCGAAGGCAGACGCTTAACGACTGAGCCACCCAGGCGCCCCCTTTTTTTTTTTTTAAAGATCTTATTTATTTGACAGAGAGAGAGCACAAGCAGGGGGAGCGGCAGGCGAGGGAGAGGGAGAAGAGGGCTCCCTGGGGAGCAGGGAGCCCGATGCAGGGCTCAATCCCAGGACCCTGGGATCATGACCTGAGCTGGAGGCAGACGTTTAACCGACTGAGCCCCCCAGGCGCCCCTAACAACTAACTTTATAACAAGCTGGCACAGAGTTTCTGTATGATAGCAAAACAAGTACGTATTTACCTTTGATCTGGAATGGTACTAAATAATTCAAGGCTAACGTGAAGTAGCCTTGTTATCACGCTCACTGATAGCAGACGGATAGGAGAAGCTGCATACAGAAAACATTTCTAAGAGCAGAGTTGTGAATATTTTATTGATTTATGCTTATTAGTAAACTTACCCAAATGCACTTTTATCTTAAAGAAACTAAGTAATATAACTGCGGGGAAAAAAATCTATAGGTTCTTATAATCTATCCTTTTTGGCTGCCACCATTTCCTCCCTCCTCTCATGCCAAAGCTCTGCCCAAATTCTGGCCTGGATTTGTTCTTCCTTGACTTTCTCTGAATGACGTTGCTGAGACATGGCTCTCTTCCTCCAGAGCCCCCGTGGCTTCCTGAGCAAACCTCTGAGGGCCAACCCAGATATCCCAGGGCCTGAGGCTAGCAGCAATCCTATTTCTCACTAGGCAACAAAGGTCCTCACTCTTGATACACTACAGCTAAAATTACTTTTCTGAAATTCTAATCTGATTGGGTCATTTCCCTGCTTAAGAAAAACGCTCCAACAAATTACCATGACCTTTCAGATGTTGAGAGACCTGCTCGTCCAGCCTTATCTTCTCATCTACTGATTCTCCCAATACCCAGAAACAGAGAATTTCTATAAGGGGCTGGCAGCTCTTAGAGCTGTGGCTTTTCTGAATGAGAATGCTGCTAGTAGCCTCAAAAAGAGATGACTTTTTTATGAGCCTATTTACAGGGAATAAGCACACTTGCTATTGCCGATGGTTCCATTTGTCTTTTGAGAAGATGAGTCCCATTTGTTGTTGTTGTTGTTTTTTTTTTTAAGATTTATTTATTTGAGGGGGGCCTGGGGGAGGGGCAGAGGGAGAGGAAAGAGAGTCTTTAAGCAGACTCCGTGCTGAGAGCGGAGCTGGATGGAGCTGGATGTGGGGCTTGCTCCCATGACCCTGAGATCATGACCTGAGCTGAAATTAAGAGTCGGATGCCTAATTGACTGCACCACCCAGGCGCCCCAAGACGAGTCCCATTTTTATAGTCATTTAAAACAATGAAGACTAATAACTCAGATTTAAATAAGCTACACAAGCAACCTTTGCCTAAGAAGAAATTTGTTCTGCCTTTTCCATCTCTGAGCAAAGACCTAGTGTCTGAGGTCTTTATTCTGCTTCTCCCAGGTAAGGAAAGAGGTGACAATTTCATTACTAATAAGCCATTTTTCAGAGTGTTACAGAGAACTTTCTTTTGGCTCTGGAAGTTTCATTGCTTTCCACACAATGGTTTACCACTTTATAATTCTGGAAATCATCTTATAATTCACAGTAATACATTATAGTTAGCAACTATCTGCATGAAAATTTATTTTAAAATACTTTTTGTAGGTAAACAAACTAAAATATGCCTATATGATATAAACAACAATGAATGCTATATTTTTAAGCTCTCAAAGATGTAACCCCAAAGACTTAAGATGGAAAAATCAGGTAAGTTCTGAAATATCCCACATAATTACAAAACTAATTAATCCTGCCTTTCCTGAAGAAAGAAATCATTGTTTTAGTTGTTAAGTTTTCTGTAGGTAAGCTTTAAGATATGATTTATGAACATAGCGAAACCTTCATATCTTCCACATTGATCACTGTTGTAACCGAAATAAAAGAGATACATTTCCTCCTCAGTTCAAGTCCAGGTAAATTATGCTGCATAATGTATTCTGAAATAAGCCAGAGCTTATCTACCCAGGAACAGGTCTTAAAAATAAACAAGGGGCGCCTGGGTGGCTCAGTTGGTTAAGCGACTGCCTTCGGCTCAGGTCATGATCCTGGAGTCCCGGGATCGAGTCCCGCATCAGGCTCCCTGCTCAGCAGGGAGTCTGCTTCTCCCTCTGACCCTCCTCCCTCTCATGCTCTCTGTCTCTCATTCTCTCTCTCTCTCAGATAAATAAATAAAATCTTTAAAAAAAACCCACAAAACAATAACAAGAGGAAAGGAGTGTGCTATCATTTAAAAATATTTGACTTGCTGGGGCACCTGGCTGGCTCAGTCGGTGGAACATGGGACTCTTGATCTCAGGGTTGTGAGTTTGAGCCCCACGTTGGGTGTGGAGATTACTTAAAATCTTTAAGGGGTGCCTGGATGGCTCAGCTGGTTAAGTGTCTGACTCTTGATTTCGGCTCAGGTCATGATCTCAGGGTTGTGAGATGGAGACTGGCATGGAGCTCTGCACAAGGCATTGAGGCTGCTTGAGATTTTCTCTCTGCCCCTTCCCCCCCTCTCTGTGTCTCAAATAAATAAATAAATAAATAAATAAATAAATAAATAAATAAATGACTTGCTGATAAAGAACAAGATAAAAGTAAATTTGAGGGACGCCTGGGTGGCTCAGTTGGTTAATCGTCTGCCTTTGGCTCAGGTCATGATCTCAAGGTCCTGGGATCGAGTCCCACATTGGGCTTCTTGCTCAGCAAAGAGCCTGCTTCTCCCTCTGCCTGCCGTTCCCCCTGCTTGTGCTCTCTCTCTCTCTTTCAAATAAATAAATAAAATCTTTAAAAAAAAAAAGGTAAATTTGAATTTTCATCATAAAAATGTAATAAATCAATGTTAAGTACTATAGAAACACTGATTTCTTTTGAAAACTAAACACACTTGGTCAGATCTACAGAGGCAAAATAAGACTCATACCAATTTTGATGAAGCATATCAAGTTAAAACATTTTATACAGATAAGAATATTGTTAAGTAATCTGATTTACAATATACTGCTGTGAACGGAGCCTTAATAACAAGGAGGTTCTGGAATCTGAATCTGTACTGTGTGGGCACAGAGGATATAGTGGTGGTTGAGAAATTAGCAGAGACTCCTAAAGTCTGGACACAGAAGTGGGGCCAGCCTAAGGGGAGAGGCTTAGATACTATGTGTCAAAATCTATGTAGTTGGTTTATTTGTTTTTGTGGTTTTCTTTTTTCATTGTGTGTTCTTCCTAATTGTAACACTTCAGGAGAAGATTATTCACAACCCCAGTACGATTATCATCATTTTTGGTGTGTACCGTTATAGTTTTTCTCTGTATGAGCTGATGATAATAAGTAAGAGGTGCCATTTATTGGGTGATTTCTTTGTACCAGGCACCAGGCTAAGTGCTCACGAGCCTTAATGTCACTCAACTTTCACAAATCTCTGAGGGAGGGAGGTATTATAATCTGCATCAGATTCATGAGGGAATGAGAGTCAGATGCTTAGTTGCCTAAGATGATACAAATGATAAATTTGTCAGTTTGGATGTCAGCCCAGATCTTTCTAAATATACTTTGGGAGTCCCCAAAGTGTATCCAGTTATAGGAAATAGAAATTTATATCCTGAATTAGCCTACTAACTCATTAATATGTTCTATTTATTGATATTTATTCATATATTCTAGTATTGCCCATGTAACTCCATAAACTTCACAGTTGCCATTTTAATTTTAACCTCTGCTATTGGACACATACTTTATCAATTTTTTCACCATTATAAATAATGCCACAATAAATTTTCTCGCTCCTACTTTTTCTTTAGCATGGATCACTTTCCTATAAAAATATCCCAGAAGAACGAATGACCATTTTAATGGTTTCTGCTATGTATTTCCTGGGAGACACTTGGACACGGCTCCACAACTCACATGTGGCAAGGCTTTTTTGGGCAGTTTACTTTCTCTCACAGAGCTTTCTAGTACACTGGGGATTATAACAGAACCTAGATCTTTGGCTGTTGTGAGGAGAGTGAGTTCATGTGTCTAAGCACCTTATAATAATGTCTAGCACCAAACTCAGTCAGTGGCCACAACAAACATGGCTGATGGGTTCTGCTATAAATTTGTGCCATCCCATTCCACCTGCCCCCTCATCATTTCATGTTTATATTCACCTCAAATGGCCCCCTGACTAATTCTCTGCAAGAGCTTTTCTAAACGATATTCATGCTCAGTAGCCTCCAACTCTGTATACTCACAGGAGTTGGAAGAAGAGGCAATGCAAGAAGGAATAACGTGTAAGTTTCAGAAGCATAAAGAGCTTCAAGAGGTTAAGCACCTAGGCAAGGCAAGGCAAACACAGGGCATGTGGGCAGGTAACCTTTGCCCTAGCTGCAAATAAGGGTACCTCGGGACCTGAGCTACACCCTTCTACGTGTTGCTGGGGATCTGAAGTGTGAGTATGACAGTGTTTTCCAGAATGAGGACCAAGCCCTGTGATCACCCATTTTTATCCCTAACATCTACATAATTGAATTCCCAGACAAACACACCCTAGGGAAGGGAATGGCAATGAAGGAAGCGGAAGAAAAGTGACTCAGAAACTCCTACTAGTAAACCTAACTTTTTTTTTTTTTTTAATTTCCATGAGCATATTCTTTCCTTATTTTCCTTTTGATTTCCCCTAGCTTATAAGAAAGCTTCCTTTGGTGATGTTGGTTTCTTCCAGATGTGCAGTGAGAACAAGAGAAAGGGATTTTAGGGCTCCTGGGTGGCTTAGTTGGTTAAGCGACTGCCTTCGGCTCAGGTCATGATCCCAGGGTCCTGGGATCGAGTCCCACATCGGGCTCCCAGCTCAGCAGGAAGCCTGCTTCTCCCTCTCCCCCTCCCCCTGCTTGTGTTCCTGCTCTCGCTGTCTCTGTCTCTGTCAAATAAATAAATAAAATCTTTAAAAAAAAAAAAAGAGAAAGGGATTTTGTTTCTTCACTGCTGGGATTTTTTTAGTCCATGTTTGAGCAAAGAGGAAGGATGTGTGTGTAATAGCCATGGGGCAGGCTCAGGGATGCTGGCGGAGGTCCAAGAGAAAGTGTCTCTTGCTTTTGCTTCAGGGAGAAAACTTTGGGGTTCTTCCCAATGTCTGCCTCAGGGCTGAGCAGTCCCAGGGTGACCTTTGAGGTCTGCTCTGCTGACAAGGGTCCTGAACTTTCTCTCCGGTGGAGGTGAGTGAGGAGATGGGCCCTTGTGGATACGGTTTCCCAGACCCTTCTCTTTGGACCTTCAGGTCTTGGAGACTCCAGATTTCCAAAGTGGCTGAGGCTCCCCCCACCCCCAATCTCGCTATATCATTCTTATGTTATCATAAATCAAAGAGCAACAGAATGCAATCAAACACACAGCAAGAAACAAAATCCCTTTCTCTTGTTCTCACTGCACATCTGGAAGAAACCAACATCACCAAAGGAAGCTTTATTATTAACTCACAGGAGTTGGAAGAAGAGGCAATGCAAGAAGGAATAACGTGTAAGTTTCAGAAGCATAAAGTTTTTCATTCTGTGGTTTTACTTCCTGCAGATGCTCTGAATGACAGTAAAGGCACATACAGGAGACACAAAAAATGTGGCTGTTGGAGATTAAAGCCATTGAGGGAAAAAACCTTGATTGGGCCCACATGCAGGAAGTAAAACCACAGAATGAAAAACTTCATTATTAACTCTTTTAAAAAGAGACGTGCCCTCAACTTTATTTTCAACTAAAATCAAATCCCTTCCTTTCCCTCTTTACAAAAGGGACCGTAGTTCATGGGAGTCAGCTGGACCCACTTCAAAATTCCTGACACCAAGTTTCCTTTCTCATTTTTGTCTGGTGAAAGCCACTGCAGGTGGAATCATGAGTCAAGCTAAGAAACGGGTGTGCTATGAGCAGTCTGGCACCTAATTAGATTTTGCTCCTGCGATTACTTGACACAAACCATGACTTAACAAAAATCTGAGCCCAAAATAAACTTTTTTTTTTTTTTTTTTACTTCGAGCTTTTCTCCTCCTTTAAATCGAATTTCTGCGAATCCTCTCAGATCAGCCTCCCTCCCCAAGGCTAGAAAAATTCCAGAAGCAGGCCACGGTGCCCTCTCTGCCCAATCTTACTAGGTTTCTCAGAAAGCATCTATAAAACAGCAATCAAAGCCACTCCTCCGGATGCCCCCGAACTAAACTAACTTGGAACGAGGCTGTTCCATCTTTCACTTGGCTATACTGCCTCAGTGGTCTCCCGGATGCAGCCACCCAACAGGCGCCAGGGCAGCAGGACCCAGAGGTCTGGGCCAACCCCCTCCCGCGAGTGCTCACCCGTGCGAGGCGCGGCTTCCAGCTCTTCCTGCCCGCGGTCCAGCGCGCGGCTGAGTCTGTAGCTGCTGTAGCCGCGGTGCAGCGCGAACTTGCAGACGCTGCGGCCGCGGGCGGTGCAGTTGAAGAGATAGCAGCCGAGCGCGGCGGCGGGGGGCGCGGGCCGCCGGGGCAGCTCCACCACGGCCACCGAGCAGCGCGGCTCGGAGCAGCAGGCCGCCACGCACTGCCGCCAGTCCCGCACGGCCGCCGGCGCGGTCAGGAAGCTGGCGCCCGCCGCGAGGGAGTCCTTGGTGCGGATGATGGCGTCCGGCATGGCTCTGTAGCCGCCGCCGCCGGGGCCCGGGCAGCCCTCCTCGGGGGGGCCGCCGCCCGCGCGCAGCTCCAGCTCCAGCTCCTCCTGCGGCCGCTCCTCCTGCAGCTGCCGGCGGAACTCCTCCAGCAGCTGCTCCACTCCCGAGAGCTGCGCGTGCAGCTCGGACAGCGGCGCGGAGGCCTGGCCGGCCGCGCGGCCGCTCGGCAGCCACAAGCAGAGCAGCAGCAACCCGCGCAGCGCCCGGTGCCGCGGCGGCCGCCCGCGCCCCGAGCCCGCGCCCTCCCGGGCGGCGAAGGCCATGGCGGCCGGCAGCTGAGGCAGCGAGCCTAGGAGGGGCAGCAGAGCACGAGGAAGGCGGGGCGAGCCCGGGCCCTGTGCCCCTCCGGCGCGGCCGCGGCGGGCACTAGGCCCTGGCGCCTCACAGCGCGGCCTCCCCGGGGCCCGGCTGCGCCCCCGAGGCCGCGGGTGCGTGGTCGCCGGCGGGAACCGCAGCAACGGGAGGCATAGCCGGCCCGGCCCGGCACCGCCGCTCGTGCTTTGTGGAGGCTTGCGGGAACGCCCGCGCCTCTCTGCCGGGATCCGGGGCTCCCTCTGAGGCGGCAAGACGGCCTCGGCGCGGATCAGCACCGAGACTGTGAACAGTGGCCGCGGCGGGGGCGGAGGCGGAGGCGCGCCAATCCCCGCCCATCTCCCCCCTACCCCCGCGGCGGCCCCGCCCCCGCCCCCGCCTCCCCAGCCCCGCCCCTCCTGCGTGCTGTCCTGCCCCTTGCTCGCGTTGACCCGTTCCACACGCCGCCTTCTGCAGGCTCTTCCCAAGGTGGAGGTAGGTTTCTAGCGGCGCTGTACTGAGAGTGCATCTACGACCGCGGCCCTCCGAGGCTGGGCGGGGTTTGTGTCTAAACCCGCTCGGCTTTATTAACACGGGAGACTTGCTCGGGTGTCAGCCCAAAGGGGAAGCTCAAATCTTGGTGACGTGAGGGTCTGCTTTAGAAAAGGGACTTGAACTGGGGAACCAATTCAGACAATCCATTCTTTCACCTCCAACGTCCCCCGACACATTCGATTCCCCAGATGTACTTGGGTAGCACAAGGCGGGCAGTGCTGTTGAAACATAAAAATCAAGTAGTCACATGCAGTCATATTTCCACAAACATAACCGGAAATCTGAACACAGCCAATCATGAGGACCTGATGAGCTATCTCTATATAGCATGCAGAGAGGCCTTCAGCTTGGATCATGTAAGATCTAGTGAAGATGTATTTTATTTAATTAAATTTAGCAGATAACCTTTTCCTTTATTGAGATACGCTTGACATATAACATGTTAGTTTCAGGTGTACATAATGATTCAACACTTGTATATATTGTTGACGGATCACCACAGTATCTGTCACCATACACAGTTACAAAACTGAGCAGCAGTGTTTTGGGTTTTTTTAAAGATTTTATTTATTTGAGAGAGAGAGAGAGAGAGAGCACGAGCCGGAGGGGCAGAGGGAGACTGAGAGAGAATCTCAAGCTGACTTTGCACTGAGCCCAGTGCCCAGCACCGGCTAGATCTCACACCCCACGCAGGTGGATCACATGACCTGGAGATCATGACGTCAGGGGAAACCAAGAGTGGGTGGCTCAGCCGACTGCGCCACTGAGGTGCCCCAGAGCAGTAGTGTTTTTTTGTTTGTTTTTAGTAGTGTTTTAAATGGCATAATAAGGTTTATGAAAATCCAGTCCAGTGGAGACCACACCCGAGAGTTGTAACTGCCTGCCGGTGGTTTCTGCTTTCTTTTAATTTCATAGTCTCTATTGATTCGTTTTTCTGCTGATTATGTATCACATTTTCTTGCTTTTTGGCATGTCCAGAAGTTTCTTTGATTGGATGCATGAACATTGTAATTTGTACATGGTTCAATGTCGTTTTTAGGAGGGAAAGAGAAAATAATTGGATAGGAAAATAGCATATATATATATATGATTTTAGAGCTTATATTTAGGAACCCGTTGCTTTCAGATCTAGAATAGAGAAGGATAGAACTCGAAGGTAAAAATACAAAAGAAGAAAAAAGAAAAAAAGTCCAATATTTCTTGCTATTCCATGAAAAGGAAAATTGATAGAGTTCATGAGGTTGTGTATATGCATGACTCTGAAGCTGAAATACTGGCCTCTTAGCCCTACAGGGAGTGGCCCACTTTGGGTTACAGGTTCTTCCACCTCTGGGATATTCACCCCACACAACTGAAGCCACTTAAGGATGTCCTTGACAACATAAGGATTCCTTTCACCTTAGACCTCGGAGAGCTCCAGTAGGCTTATGATAAGGAGAAACTGTCACTGGTGATAAAAATGGATCCTGAAGGTAGCATTCAAATCTTCTAAATACTAGCTATGATAAAAATAATGATACGAAAAAACCCACATATGATAATAATAGGATATAGCATTGATTAACAATTGTGTTATTTTCAAAGTTTGCCAAGCACTTTCAGGCACATGATTTCGTTTGGCCTTCACAAAGATTTTAAGATGGACACAGGACCCTCATTCCTGCCTTTGGGACAGTGGAAGGGAAGTCGGCACAGAGTGAGACCCAGCTCACATGTTCCATGGGGGAGATAATGAGGGCGAGTGGGAGGGATAGCGTTTCTCAGGAGCATTTATTTCCAATCCTGCCAGCGCTGCTAAAGATCCCCCCTCTCTAACTTCACAACAGGGTCCTTTTGAGAAAAGTGGAGGGATGCCTGGGTGACTCAGTGGGTTAAGCATCTGCCTTCAGCTCAGGTCATGATCCCGGGGTCCTGGGATTGAGCCCCGCATCGGGCTCCTTGCTCAGTGGGGGGAGCCTGCTTCTCCCTCTCCCTCTGCCACGCCCCCTGCTTGTGTTCCCTCTCTCACTGTCTGTCTGTCTGTCAAATAAATAAATAAAATCTTTAAAAAAAATAAATAAGGACGTGATCCTTCTGACTATGCTGGCTTCCTGCCCGGAGAGGGATTCCAAACTGCAAGCCTGGGAGGGGAACCCAAAGGGAGCCTGGCAGTCTCTCTGAGCAGAGAAAACAGAATTGAGAATCAGGGGGGCCAGGTGGCTAGAATCCACAGAACAGAGTACCAGAGGGGAGAGAGCTGTACAGAAAGAGTTCTGGAGGTCTGCTGAGGGTTCCCTCCACCGCCAGACCTTCACCGGAGTACTGGTCAAGTGCATGCGTGTGAGGAAACTATCCAAGGCCAGAGGAAGAACCACTGGAAAGAAGCAGGCAGAACAATTTCCCAGCTGCACAGGCCTGGGAATAGTTGATGTTCTGGGCAGCCTGAGTGGAGAAACCTGTAATTCTGGGGTGCAGTGGGAGGGAAGGATTACAAAGAAGTGCAAGGACAGTTGAACTAGCAGGTGATAGATGTTCCTGCTTTGACTATGGTGATGTTTCACTGGTGCATGCATATGCGAAAGCTCATCAGATTGTATATACTTTAAGTGGATATAGTTTATTGTCTTCAATTACACTTTATTTATTTATTTTTTTTAAAGATTTTATTTATTTATTTCAGAGAGAGAGAATGAGAGAGAGCACATGAGAGGGGGGAGGGGCAGAGGGAGAAGCAGACTCCCTGCCGAGCAGGGAGCCCGATGCGGGACTCGATCCAGGGACTCCAGGATCATGACCTGAGCCGAAGGCAGTCGCTTAACCAACTGAGCCACCCAGGCGCCCTTACACTTTATTTTTTTAAAAAGATTTTATTTATTTCTTTGACAGTGAGAGAAAGAGCACAAGTAGGCAGAGCAGCAGATAGAGGAAGAGGGAGAAGCAGGCTCTCCGTGGATCAGGGAGCCCAATGCGTGGCTCCATCCCAGGACCCTGGGATCATGACCTGAGCCGAAGGCAGATGCTTAACCGACTGAGCCACCCAGGCGCCCCTTCAATTACACTTTAATAAAACTGTGACAAAACAGGTTTCATCGCATGGTGAATTAGGAGGGAGATTTGGGCTGATTATGATTTGTGATAGAGGAGATAAATCATTTATCTCCAAGTTCTAGTTTTTCTCCTTTCATTTCTATCAGAAATAAAATATCTTTGTTTTGAAAACCTAAACATCAAAACCTTATCGATGGATGAAGAATTTGCATGTGAGGATACATATGTCAGGACTGTGGGCTGAAAAGATGGAGATGCGTTACAGTTTTATAAGATCACTAAGGGTAAAGTCCAGCAAATTGGGATTTGCACATTGTAGGTCCATTCACTGAATGTTGGAACAAGATTGTCATCCTAGTGACCACCATAAATGCTTGACAGGCATTAAATAAGTTAAACTGGTGCATGCAAAGTACTTAGAATAGAATCTGACACATGGTAGATGCTCAATAAATGCTAGTTATTATTATTTCCGGTTCCACTTCTTAATTTTACAGGTACAAAAACTAGGGCTCACAGAAATGAAGGAGATTCCCCAGGATTAGAAGGTGTGTGACCCCCTGAAGCCTGAATCTCCTACAACCTACCAGCCAGCCAAGTGGTCATTATACTATGATTCCTCTCTGTCCACACCACTTTCGGAGTCTACTCTGCCCACATCCCTGGAAGGGGCAGCCCCAGCTTCCAGGTACCCCACCCCGTCCGCTCAGGGAAACCAATAATGAGCACCCGGCTCAAGCTGAGCCCATCAGATACTCTCTCCCAGGAATATACAATATAGAATTGAGAAACAGATGGAATCAGTGAGAACAGCATAGCTGGAAAGCCACGTGGGCTCCAGGGCTCCATGGAAGGGGAGAATAGAGCAGGGAAACTGCTCAGCAGAGGGGGACAAATGGAGCAGTCAGGAGGGGCAAGCAGGGAACAATGAACACACAGCCCTGGGAGAGGAAGAGACTGAAGACAGGAGTTGCCTCTCAACTTTAAAGCCCCAGATGGCTTCCCTGAGCGTGCCTCCTTGGCCTTATACTTGGAGTCCTTTGCATGCCCGTTGATGTTGAAGTGCTAATGTCGAGCTAAGGTTGCTTTTCACCTCTAGCAAAGCATTAACGTTAAGGCAGTTGTGAGTTCTGGGAAGGTCATACTCTGCTTGTCTCAAGTATTTGCCAATGGGCTGCAAGCTGTAAGGACATTTAATTTTGTCTACATTTCTTTTGCCTTTGTTCTCATCAGCTATTCTCTCTTCACCTGCCTGCAGTGAACTCTAAGGGGATGGAGGAGCAAGGTCAAAGCAATAGATCTAGGTATTTCCTCCCTTTCGTTATCAAGTGCGGTCCCCTCCCCTGGGGGGCAACTGCCACCCCCCCCCCCAGGTCTCAGTGATGAGGACAAAGCCAAGGCAAAGCACAAGCTGACACCCTGCAACCCCTTCCACCCCCAACACCTGGTAGGATCCGGCACTCTTGGCTGCCGTAAAGCTAAGGGAAGGAAAAACAAGTGGTTAACTTACAGAGATTACAGGCCTGCAGGACAGGCGTCTCCCTCAATTTACAAATATCTGAGTGATTTACAA
Source organism: Neomonachus schauinslandi (assembly GCF_002201575.2). NCBI lineage: Eukaryota > Metazoa > Chordata > Mammalia > Carnivora > Phocidae > Neomonachus > Neomonachus schauinslandi. Next base: position 16,621,253 of record NC_058410.1, on the reverse strand, counting down.
GAAAAAAGCATTCTTATCAGTAACCTAACTTCCAGAAGGAAATGTAGGTAAAATTAAATGTTCTTATAACCTGCAGCTCATTGACAAATAACTTACTGTTAACCCCTTTCTAGAGGGAAAAACAACCTTAACTTGACAATGGCAAGGCCTCCAGTATCTTGTAGGTCCTCTCTAGCATAGGAAAGTTCTTTTGAAAACCTCCCTTTTTCCTTACCCAAGTATATAATCAGCCACTCCTTCCACCCCCTCTGCAGCAGCTCTTTCTGCCCAACGGTCCTGTCCTCGGGCTTTAATAAAACCACCATCTTGCACCAAAGTCTCAAGAATTCTTTCTTGGTCTTGGACTCCAGACTTCACCTACATTCCCAAACTTAATCATCAGGATTGGTGGCTTCCAGGATGATGGGATTTCCTGCCCACTAGTTCCCCTTCTCACTCTCACTCCCCCAGGAGGCTGTGGCGCAAGGTCCGCCCCCAGGGCCAAAGCCGCGGCCGCAGTGGAGGCTGCAGCGCCTGTGCCCGCCGACAGGGCGCGCTGATGGGCTAAGAACTCGGAAATTGCTACAAAACTCCCCCACCGGCGTGGTGGGTGTGACGTCACCGTGGGCGCCGTGGAACTTTTTGAAAGTTCCCTCTTGCGGGTTTTCGGTTTCCGCCGTTTTCTCTGGTTTTCTCTCTCGCTCCCTGAGAGCCCGAAAGCCCGGGGGCCAGCCCCAGGACACGGCGTCTCGCGGGGGTGGGGGTGGGGGAGGGGTCCCGGGCGCTGGAAGACGGGGGAGGACCCCGGGGCCCCGAGCGGGGTCCGGGGGCCGCGCGCGGGGAGGGCGCCGGCCGGGCTCCTTCCTCCAGTCCAGCTCGGAGGGGCGGCCCACTCCCCCAACACCTCCCCGCCCCCCCAGTCGCCTCACTTCAGCTGCTCTGTTCCCCCCCACACACCCCGCATACACCCCCCTTCTATTCTCCTGACCTCCCGCCTCCCTAATCTCGCATTCTCCCCCACCCTCTCTCCACCCGATTTCCACACTCTAATTCATACACAGGTGTAACCCCTACACAGTTCAAACCCCACGTTGGGCTTAGCCTAAGGTCAAAGTTCAGCCTCTAGTCCTTTGGCCTCTGGGAACAGAGCAATTTACTAGATGAATGGCTTCATTTCTAATTCTCATAGTGTTTGATGAGTAAAATGCTTCCAGGGGAAATATCATCCAGCAATTCCTATCTTTATCTTGTATACATTTCTGTGTCTCAGGAGGCTAGGGCTTTTTATAAAAACACTGGCAAATCTGAGGCAGTTTTATTTTCCTATAGGTTCATATATTATGAAGTAATTGCTAGTCTTTCCTTTCTAAATTTTATTTACTTATTTATTTATGTACTTATTTATTTATTTATAAATCTGGTTTTTATGTAGGCTCCACACCCAACCTGGGGCTTGAACACACCACCCTGGGATCAAGAGTCAGATGCTCCACCAACTGAGCCAGCCAGGTGCCCCAACTGTGAGTCTTTCAAAGTGGGACCAGCCTGCTGTGGGGAACCTCTGGAAGTCACACACAAAGGTACAGAACCACAGTATGCATTGCAATGTTTATCTATCCTATGCTACCTGCTTGGAAATATGGGTAGAAAAAGAGAAACATGGTTTGGAAAGTATGGAGCTGAGCCTAGTGCAATGGGAAATTATTTTAATCATCAGACAATTCTCTTTGCCCCTCTCATCACAGCCTAAAGGTATGTGATTAGTTTTCTATTGCTGTGTGACAGACGACCACCAGCTCATCTGCTTTAAGGGCACTCAGTCAGTAGCTCACAGATCTGTAGGTCAAAAGTCTGACATGATGAGGTTGGGTTCTCTGCTTGGGGTCCCACAAGGCTGTGATTAAGGTGTTGGTCAGGTACCAGGTGATTCTTAAAAGAGTTGAGGGGCGCCTGGGTGGCTCAGTCTGTTAGGCGTCTGCCTTCGGCTCAGGTCATGATCCCAGGGTCCTGGGATCGAGCCCTGCATTGGGCTCCCTCCTCAGCAGGGGAATCTGCTTCTCCCTCTCCCTCTATCCCTGCTTGTGTGCTCTCTCTTGCTCGCTCACTCTCTCTCTAAAAAAATTAAAATAAAATAAAAGAGTTGAATAGGAGAAGCTTGCCAGTTTAGATGCTCCAAGAAGCCAAATTTGTGGCTTTCTTCACAAATCCACGTGAATGTATTCAGTGGGCATCCGGGGTTAGAAAAGCGCCCAGTCAGATCAGCCCCCATCAGAAAGCTCTATTGTAGAAAAACTACAGTTCAGTAGGAACATGCAGCCTGCTCACAGGGGTCGATTTGCTTGTCCAGGCTGATAAGGTTGCAAAGGGGAAGGCAAGTCACTGCAGGGCCTCAGAGGTGTTTTGGTGGAAGCACCTAAGGGCAGCCAAAGGGGTCAATTTTCTCACAGGTGTCCCCCTGAAAGACCTTAGAGTAGCCAGATCCAGCTGCTGATTTGATGTGCACTTGACAAGTCTTTGCCCCTCGATTTCTTCATCTGTGAAGTGGCATCATAGGAAGGATTGACTCTTGCCATAGGAGAGGAGACTGAAAGTCGACACCACACACAAACTTTGTCCCAAACTCTCACACCTCCCATCTGTTCTTCTAAGAGCCTGTTCATTTTTCCTAAAAATCATGTACTCACTCTCCCCTAAGAGGCCGATACCCTGCTCCCCTTTCTCTATTAAGATGGTATTTAAACAATCTAAACTGCCTCAGGAGTTATTTTTTTCCCTGGACCTCTCCTATGGGCACATGAGGTATACATATTAATAAACTTACGTTTCTTTCTTTTTTTTAAGATTTTATTTATTTATTTGACAGAGAGAGACACAGTGAGAGAGGGAACACAAGCAGGGGGAGTGGGAGAGGGAGAAGCAGGCCTCCTGCGGAGCAGGGAGCCCGATATGGGGCTCGATCCCAGGACCAGGACCCTGGGATCATGACCTGAGCTGAAGGCAGATGCTTAACGACTGAGCCACCCAGGCGCCCCTAAACTTACATGTCTTAGTACAGGGGGCTCAGCCAAGAACTCAGGAAGTTAGAGGTAAATAGAGAAAAAATAATTTTTTCTCCCCTGCAGTACTAATATTAAAAAAAAAAATCTTCCTTTCCCAAGGTGAGGGTTTATCTGGCTTGTGCTGTGGTGGCTGTGAGAACATGGCCCTCAGATTTTCAACCACAGGGCGCTCACTTGACCATACGCCCTGGGCCAAGCTCTGAAGTCCATTGCTGTGGATGCGCCGAGGCTGCTCTCCCTATCGCTGCTCCCAGCCAGTGACGGAGCCCGACAGAGTACTAAGTCAGGCCTCTTTCTGGGAGACACGGGACTCCTCTGATGGCCCACTTTTACTTAAGGACTCTCCTGAGACCTTGTGGTACCTTCCCTAGACTAGATGGCAGTGCAGGATGCCACCACCCAAACTCTGCCCCTCCTTCACTTGGGGTCTGAACTGCATTGATCTGAATGGTCTCCCAGACCCCCCAGGCTTCCGCCTTTTTTCTCACAGGGGCTTCCCGCATTGAAATCCCTGCACGTTAATCCCATATTGGTTTCTGCTTCTCAGGACTGACCATCCGATGGATTTATTGGCTGAAATTCTATTTCATTATGTTTCATGTTCTGATAACAACTAACTCCACATTTCCTCTAATACATCAAAAGTGATACACTGTGTTACTTGGTCATTTGGGCTCTTAAATTCTTCTGTAAATTCAGCTCGTTGAATTCTTTTTCATTCTATGTAAGTAATTCGTGTAATGCTGTAAAATAACGTGTTTTTTTCGGTCATAGCTCTCGAAAATAGAAATTGCATGAAAATGTTATTCACTTGTCAAGTCTTGAAAAATTTCACATCTTTAGGGTAATTCTGATGCTTTGTTTCAGTTGGCACAGGAATCCATAAAAAAGTAGAAAGCACCGACTCTGATCTGCAAGGTGTAGGGAGGTAAAACTATCAATAAACCAAAGTTAAAGCTTCTTTTGTAGACCTGCTCTTGAGTAAATTTCTCAGTCCACACGGAAGATGGTCCTGAGCTTCCTGCTTCTCAAGAGCACCATGACATCCTTGAAGTGGATGCTGTCAATGTCATAGCAGCTGAATAGCTCCTCACAGTCCCCAGGCTCTCATGTGTACTAGGGTCCCACCTGAAGGGCCAGCCCAATCTTTTGATGTAATATAATAGGATATTGATTTACAATGCCAACTAACAAGTAGCTTTGCAAAACCAAAATCGAATCAAAAACTAATCAAGTCTCTGGATTTAACAGCTGCTTTATAGAAAATATTGTCAGCAGAACAATATAAACAGGCACAGGGATGCAATCAGCCAAGTCCAAGATATGAAAGTTCTATAGGACAATCTTGTTTCTTCAATACATTAAGTACAAGGAGAAAAATAAGAAGGTGGAGCATAAAAATGAAAGCAGGCTGTCCAGGTCTGGACTGAGTCATGAGCATGGACTCGTAGCAAAGAGAGTGAGCACTGCTGAGGGAAACAGGTGGGGGCTGGATGGGGAGAAAAGATCCTTTTAAGTCCCCCAGTCTCCGTGACACCACAAGGAAGCTTCTGAAGGGCTGGGCCATGAGAGAGAGGAGACTCCCTTCTCCATCCCTCCATCCTCAGCTGCTGAATCCAAACCTGATCTCCCCTCCAGCTGTCTGAGGTTCAGGGAGAATGGCAAATTCTCTAGACTGCTGAGTGTGTCCACTGCTGCTGGGTACATTCATTTGACAAGCATTTTGGGGAGCAGCTACTATGAGCAGAGTGTGGGGCTGGGTAGAGGGCAAGCTGCAACAGTACAAGACAGTTTCTACCCTCCAAGCCCTTACAGTCTACCCAGATCCACAGGATGGTTAGCAGAAAGTGAACAGGCAAACCTTCTGGGCATGTGGTTGATGAAGGCAGGACTTAGCAACGGGGGCGGGGGCGTGAAGAGCAGGAGGCTTCAAAGGAGGAGTCCTAAATGAAGGCTCTGCTTTCCAGAATGTCCAGAGAGTGAGGGGAGCAGTGCGAGGAAGGATTGCCACTTTGGGGTGATAAGAGTCAAAAGTAGAGAGTAGGCTGTGCTCTCCAGGACCTGAGTGGTCACCACTCTGGGAATCCAAGCCCCACTAAAACACACGTGGAAGACAGACAGACAAACACGCCTGAACAAAGAAAGAGGCAAAGCCCTAAGCATCTGGCTCACCAGATTTAGAAAAGGATGAAAAGGACCTGTCTGTCTTCCTTCACCAACACAGGAACTTTCACTCCAGAGCTGACAGGACACAGCGCTGCAGGACGATGATGAATTCAGTGAGAGAGAAGAGACTGTGCTTTCCAAGAAGCATCCCACAGCAATGCTTGCAAGCCGAAGCCGTAACAAGGATGTTATCATCCAGGGGCACCTGGGTGCCTCAGAGGGTTAAGCATCTGACTGTCAGTATCAGCTCAGGCCTTGATCTCAGAGTTGTGAGCTCCAGCCCTTCATTAGGGGCCTACTTAAAAAAAAAAAAAAGAATATTAAAAAAAAAAAAGAATATTAGCTTCTAGGGGTCAGAGGGAGACAGTGTGTGAGGCCAGGCCTGAAGCCATTTCCTACTCTTGACCTTCGAGGGTTTGCTCCTCTTTGAGGGGTGAGACCCCCAGCAGCAGCAGAAACAGGAGGAAAAGGGGGGATTCTGGGCTTGGGACTCATCCCCATCATGTTTCGGAGTAGCACAGCTTGTGTGGACTTCTGTGGTGACACCAGGGACTGGGAATTTAACAGTTCCAGAGGGCAGAGGCACTCCCCCTGGAGTGGTCACATGCAGGCTGTTGAAATGTTTCTGGGCAGTTTGGGACTCCGGGACTGTCTGTTGGCCTACAGGATAGGATGCAAGGGCCCTGAACCTTTCTCCACAGCGTTCTCAACTGCCAAGGAAGCAAATGCAGATTGAAAAGTCGGCAGGAACACAAAGAAAATTCATCCTTGCTCACCCATTTTTCTCTTCTGTTCTTACTCGCCAAGGGCAACCTCTTTCCCCAATTTGGCGTATAGCCGACCAAACTTGGTTTTCCATTTTAGTAATTGCATAGAGGGCTATCCTGCTATTCAGCACCTTGGTTCACTCACCAGTGAATCATGGATCTTCTTCCCGGTCCCACGCATGTCTACTTCATCTTTTTTTAACAGTTGCATAGAATTTCCTATGGTCTGCACGTAACGCTTTGAAAATACTTTCTTAAGGAGACTGATTCCCTTTCTACCTGCCTTTATCAATCTAATTTATTGGAGAAAACCCTGGTATGTAATGAATCCATTCTATGTACTGAATAACTGCTAGGCATCTATGCATCTAAACAGGTTCGGGCTCTGTGTCCTCTGTGGGAGCATGGAAGAAATAGTCACTGAAGTCAGTTCCTGTGATCTGTGGTTCAGATGAGGAACTGCAGTTGGCACAGGGGCCTGGGCCACACTGAATGAGGAGGTTAGAGGGTCAGCAAGGGCTGCCACTATTTCCCTGCCTGCCCAGTTCCCTGTTCTCAGCTCTGCCACACTTTCTAGTGGATATTTATTAAATACATGTATATTCAGTAAATGTCCCTTTTCTAGTATTAATGAAAAGGGTATCAGTCCAGGATCATCCATAGAGGCTAAAACCATGGGCTGAAAGGTTTTTGGGGAACAGGATATTCACATAGAGAATAAATTTCAACCCATATTTTAAAAGAAGATTTCTTCATTTATTTCAGAGAGAGAGCACGCGCGTGCATGAGTGGGGGGAGGGAAGAGGGAGAGAAGCAGACTCCCCGCTGAGCACAGAGCCTGACTCAGGTCTCCATCCCAGGACCTGAGCCAAAACCAAGAGTCAGAGGCTAAACTGACTGAGCCACCCAGGTGCCCCTCAACCCACATGTTTAACATGCAAATGTCATACAAATAAACTCACCTTTTATCACCATCATCATCATCATTTGCTAGCCTATGTATCTGTTGACATTCTGGAGACTGGCTTGGGACTAACTCACCTGACTTCCTTTTATCCTGGCTGAAGAAAACTTCTACCTCCTCATGCATGCTGCTGTGAGGTTGCCATTGTCTGTATTTTAAGCTCTCAGTTCAGTGGTGGCCATGACCAAGATGGCCTTAATGTTCTAGTTCCCAGCTGGACTAATCTTAAAATAATCTCCTTCTTGGCTCCAGGCTCCTGATCTCCCTTTTCTTAGAACATTTTATTTAATTTTATTTTTTATTTTTACTTTTTAAGTAGGCGCCATGCCCAGCGTGGAGCCCAATGTGGGGGCTTGAACTCATGACCCTGAGATCAAGACCTGAGCTGCAATCAGGAGTCAGATGCTTAGCTTAACCGACTGAACCACCCAGGAGCCCCTAGAACACTTTTTTTTTAAACTTGTAATTGTAAATTCTTTCTCCTCTTACCAGCCTTGTAGCCCATGAGTATCTTTCTCAAGGCCCTGGGAGCAATCTCTTTCAAATGTGAACATCAAAGGAGATAGGGTCCTCACCTCCTGGTCTCTGTAGGAGGAAAGGAGCCTATGTTTGACAAGAAGACCATCAACTGGGAGGCTAAAGCAATAGAAACGTTTTCTTTCTTTCTTTCTTTCTTTCTTTTTTTTTTTTTTTTTGAAAGAAGTAGCATGATTTTATTGAAATGTTTTAGTACGGTGTTAGACGATCTTAAAATCCTATATTCTAAACCAATACAAACACTGCAAATGATACATTCCTGAATCTAGTGGACATCTAAACAAAGGCAAGTTCTAATAGGAGTATCTGCAAATTGATTAGCACACTTTCAGTTGGAGGGTGAGCAGCTGTGGTGTATGTGTATTTCTGTGGCTCCCCCTGTCTGTCTAGATAACATGTGAGTCCAGCCCCCATTCAGCAGAGTTGGACTGAACCGAGACATTCGGTGGTTTTGCTTAATGTTTGCCCATGAGTAACAAGGGCTACGCAAGTTTTGGGATCGGGCTGCTCCTGAGGCCACCTTCATCTTTCCTGAACTGAAACCATCAAATAGTTGAGGTCTACATTGCCACTGTGTATGGCCAAGTGTAATCAAATTAGTTAAGATATCAGAACTACTTGAAAACAAAAAGTGAGGCTAAAAGAAACAATCAGTTGTTAATTCAATAATGATAATGCAAATTTTTATCTGAGGATTATTTTGAAACTAGCTCTCTATCTTAGACTCAATCTTAAGAGGAAATTATTATGTTTAAATCAATTTTTTTCAGTCATGTCAGCGTGTCTACGCTTGTATGCTGAAACTGTCTACCTGTGCATGTTTGTAGCTACATTTTCATTGGTCTATGCATAGAAATTCCAAGAAATAGATATCTCTCATTTATCAAAACTAAAAATTACATACATCTAAGTAGGCTCTTTACATTATCAAGTCAACTCTTCCTAGAGTCAATCCATATTGCATAGCTGACTCTACCAGGCTAGAATACCATTGTTTTTCTCAAAAACCACTTTAAGGAACAGGGAAATGCTAGTCTCTGCAATGACCAAAACAAACATTTTCTCCCAGTTCTAGAGATGGGAAGTCCATGATCAAGATGCTGGCAGTTTGGTTTTCCTGAGACATCTCTCCTTTGGCTCCCATATGGCTGCCTTCTTGCTGTGTCCTCACATGACCTTTCCTCTGTGTGCACCCACTTCTAATGTCCCTTACTCTTCTTAGAAGGCACCAGTCTATTGGATCAGGACCCCATCCTTATGACCTCATTCATCCTTAATTACCCCCTTAATGGCCCTGTCTCCAAATCCAGTTACCCTGGGGGTTAGGGCTTCAACCTATGACTTTTGGGGGGACACAGTGGATTCCATACAGAGACTAACTTTGATGGGAGTCACTTAGTGAACACAGGTGGTCTAATTACAGAGAACAACATTTGCAAACTCAGGAAATAACTCCATGTGCTCAACACATCCTGTTGATCAACCTCCAGGACTTTCCCACTAGTGTCCCCACCTCTTAAACAACTCCCGCCCTTTGTTTCAGTGGAGTGGAGTTCAGGCTGAGTTCTGGCCTCCCTCCCCTATTACAATAGCCTTCAATAAAATCTTCCTGGCCTGTTCAATGTTGTCTTGTGCACTTTTTGCTTTGACAATTGGTATGTACAGATGTAGATGGGTTCTCTTTCCTATTAACATCCATGATAAGTTTCTACATTTCAAAACCATCCTTCTAGGGGTGCCTGGGTGGCTCAGTTGGTTAAGCGACTGCCTTTGGCTCAGGTCATGATCCCAGGGTCCTGGGATCAAGTCCCGCATTGGGCTCCCTGCTCAGCGGGGAGCCTGCTTCTCCCTCTGCCTTTGCCTGCCACTCCCCCTGCTTGTGCTCTCTCTCTCTCTGTCAAATAAATAAACAAAATCTTTTTTAAAAAACCCCAAAAAACCATCCTTCTAAAAGTTACCCTGTTTGTTATGGGTGTCTATGCTTTTATTTAGCAGAGATTACCTTGTTCCTTCAGAGCTCTAAGAGAATTATGTTGGTGCCAGAGTAATTTTAGGAGTATGTTTTGTTATTGCTTTCCCCCCCAACATTTATAAGATAATTTGTAAACATACAGAGAAATTGATAGAATTTTATAGTGAACACCAATATACTGATCACCTAAGATTCTACAGTTAACATTGCACTCTACATGCTTTATCACAGATTATCCACCTGTTCATTCTTCCCTTCTTTCATCAAGGTATCCTATTTTTGATGCATCTCAAAGTGGAAGACATTACAAAGTGTGTCCCAAATGCTTCAGCATGCATGTCAATAACTAAAGTTCTTGTCTGCCTTTGAATGTAACCAAAAGGAATTGGTGAGCCTTATGGTAACCAGGTTATTATAAATCATTAATATCAACAATTAACTACAACATATTCATCCTTAATAAAATATTAGTTAATGCTAGTATAATGCTTTCAAAGTTTACTGAGCTCTTTCTAATTTGATCTTCACAGTGTTTCTGTGTAGACACAATCCCCTCTTGCTGGCTTCTGAGATTATGGGAGGGAAGTTGTGTGGAGCAAGGCCAGGTTTCTGTGCCCCACAGAGGAGGGGAAAGTTAAGCCAGTGGAGGACAGCACATCAACACATTTGCATTATATACCTAGGCCTTCCAGTACAGCCTGCTTGCTGGTTCCCACCCTGGTGTTCATCTTTGTACTGACTCCTGCTCATCCCTTTGTCTAGATTATTTTTTCTGTCTGAACAAGTGGTAAAATTCCTCTAGGGCTCAGAGAATGTCATCTGAGTTTCTCCAACCATTTCTGATGGAATTAATTTCCTCTCTTCTATGTTCTAAAAGTTCTGGCTGCTGTAAGAATGCCATCCAGTGTTCTAGGTGGGTGTACATCTATCTGGCTCTCACACTGGGTTGGTTAGTTCTTTTAGGAAAGGGAACATTCTTGTTAGCCTTGACTCTCTAGGAGAAGAACTTAAACATCGTAGATGTTCAGTGAAGGTTTAAGGAATTGATGTATTGAATTACTTTGGATGTAGCAGGTGCTGAGGACAGCATCTCCTTGAAGTGTTAGGGACTTGACAAAAGCATTCACTGTATGTCTCTCAGGCCTACAATCCATGGCCCTAACCACGCCTCCATTCGCCTAAGCCCCCCCGACCCCCACCCTTCCTCACTGAGTCTCTTTTTTTTTTTTATTTGAGAGAGAGAGAATGAGAGACAGAGAGCATGAGAGGGAGGAGGGTCAGAGGGAGAAGCAGACTCCCTGCCAAGCAGGGAGCCGATGCGGGACTCGATCCAGGGACTCCAGGATCATGACCTGAGCTGAAGGCAGTCGCTTAACCAACTGAGCCACCCAGGCGCCCCCCTCACTGAGTCTCTTGATCTATAACTAACAAGGTATATAAGAGCTCCTGCTCTTTCCTCAGAAATTTCATGTCTCGGACAACCTTGGCTCTGAAGGGGAGAGAAGAGCCCTAGTAGTTCACTTCTCCTTGGAGCCCCTACTGGCAGCTTCCTCAGATGCCATGAGGCTCCTCTGACAGTTTCTTCAAAGCTCTGCAGGCTTTCCCTACTCCTATGTCACTGTGCTCCCAGAGTCCACCTACTGCTCCTTTGCAAAGCCACCCACACAGTTTTTCCACTCCCAAGTACACAAATCTCTGATGTGATGCTGAATTGCATTGAAACTGTGAATTGTGGTCTTCTCTAACTCTGAAAGTGGGGGAAGGTCTGAGGGGTACAGAGACTGGGGAGAGCCTAGCCCCAACTGGAGTTTCCCTAGGCCCTTCAACACACACAGGATTCTCTCCTGAAGACCTGAGGATGATGCAAAGACCAGAGAGCTCAACTCAGCTCAGCAATAATCAAAACAATGGGCAGACATTGTTTCACTTTCTCTTTCTCTCCTGGACCCAGGGAGCTAGCTGTCTCTTAGCTGGGACCCTGGCCATTGCGAGCTCTTAGAGTGACTATTGAAGGCCCTCTCTTTTGATCCCCTATATTATCCTACGGTTCAGGGTACATGGAAAAATTATTTCCTTATATTAATTCTATTATATTATGTTATATTTCTTTGTATCTGTTGTTGCTTAACAGATCTCCCCAAACATTAGTGGCTTAGAACACCAATAACCATTTATTATCTTACATAGTTTCTGTGGGTCAAGAATTCAGGAGCAGGAGGGCTGGCAGGTTCTGGCTTAGATCTCCCATGAGGCTGCAGTCAAAGGTTAACTGAGGTTGTCCTCATCAGAAGGTTTGACTGGGGCTATAGGTAGGGATATAGGGCATATAGGTTTGACTGGTGCTTCTAAGCTGGATCTCTCCTATGGCTGTTGGCAGGAGATCTCAGCTTCTCATCACAAGGAATTCTCCATAGGGCTACTTGAGTAAAATGACAGTTGGGGGGGGTCCCCGGGTGGCTCCGTCAGTTAAATGTCTGCCATAGGCTCAGGCCAGGATTCCAGGAGCCCTTGTCGGGCTCCCTGTTCAGCAGGGAGTCTGCTTCTCCTTCTCCCTCTGCCCCTCCCCCTGTTGGTGCTCTCTCACTCTCTCTCTCAAATAAATAAAATCTTTTAAAACAAAAAACAAAAAACGAGACATGACAGTTGGCTTTCCCCAGAGTGAGGGAACCAAGAGAGAAAGGTGGAAACATCAATGTCTTTTGTGATGTGGACTTGAAAGTCATGTTTTAGTATTTCCATTATATCCTGAAAGTTGCACGCATCATCCCTGTTCAGTGTGGCCGGAGATTACACAAGGGCATGAATACCAGGAGGCCAGAATCACTGAGAGCCATTTTGTAGGTAGGCTGCCACCATTCCTTTACTTGGGTCATCCTTGTCTTCACAGGACTGGCCCTGTGGGCAGAGGGGGACAGTACACAACAAGAGCGGGAAGTCAGAATCCAGATGGAATGCCTAAAACAGGAGTCCTTTGGATTGGCATTGGGATTGAGGAAAACATAAGGAAATATTTTTTCCATGTACACGGAACCAGTAAGATAATACAGAGGATTAACAGAGAGTGCCTTCAATAGTCACTCTAAGAGCTGGCAATGGCCAGGGTCCCAGCTAAGAGCTCCCTATGGTCCAGGAGAGAAAGAAAGTGAAACAATGGCTGCCCATTGTTTTGATATTACTGAGCTGAGTTGAGCTCTCTGGTCTTTGCATCATCCTCAGGTCTTCAGGAGAGAATCCTGTGTTTGTTGAAGGGCCTAGGGAAACTCCAGCTGGGGCTAGGCTCTCCCCAGTCTCTGCACCCCTCAGACCTTCCCCCGCTTTCAGAGTTAGAGAAGACCACAATTCACTGTTTCAATGCAATTCAATATCACAATTGTCTCCTCGTGGCAACCAGTGTAATTGGCCCTGTATTTTGTTCCAAAACAAAACAAATCACCTTAAAGGAATGAATACATTTACTTTGTTTTAGTAGGATGTACTTTGTTCTCAACAACCTAAAGGAACTAATATTTCTACTGAGGGAGACAGACAGTACAACTTGTTAGACCACACTGGTCAGAGATTTTAAAACACTAGAGAAGGCATGCTTGATTCTCTCCAGGAGGGTAGTGAAGATTTCATGGGAGTTGAATCCTGGGGTGAGATAACATTTAGCCAGGTGGGAAAATGGGGAAAGTGATTTCTGGGGAAAGAGATGAAGACAAACTAAAGAGTTTAGGGGCATCTATGATTCTAATATATTGAATAAGATCAGGATGACTGGACCTTGAGTTATTACGGAAGAAGAACTTATAGCAAAGAGAGGTGTCAGGAGAATAGGTGGGAAATATCTGGAATCATAGATGCTGCCCAGAGAAAATCCACAAGTCATCCCCCCAATAATCCATCCACCCATCCATCGATCCATCCATTTCTGCATTTCCTGACATATATTTTCTCTCTCCCCACCCCAACACAGCACAAAAGGGGTAGTTCTTGAATGTTTTTAGTGGGGCCCAGACCAAGAGAAGGCTCTACAACAGATCCCAGGTGCTGTATGGGCCAGTCTGCCATCCACACACATTGTAGCAGATCTAATGGTGTCTGAAGTATCAACGGTAGATAGGGATGCTATTTGTTTTTGCTGATTTTTTTTTTTTCATTTTTCACATTGGAACAGGTTTCATTTAGATTAAAAGTTTTCCAATTAAATTTTTATTTTGAGATAACTATAAATTATGTGTATAAATTCATAGACAGTTCTTAGAAATAACATAGAGATGTCCCAGGTATTCTTTTTCTGGTTTCTCCCACCCGTAACAAATCACAAACACTATGGTGCAATACCACAACCAGGATATTGACATTAATACAATGCACATCTTATTCTAAGTAGGGATGATATTCGAGCCTTTGGCAAGCCTCTAGAGGTAGGTCACAGTGGAGGCCTTTTAGGATTTGGAGCAAGGCCCTGCCATCACCCACAGATAACTACTCTCTTTTTGAAAAACCAATCTTGGCCTGCCCCGGGCCTTAGTGGGGACTGAACATGACCCTGGGCCACCTGAGCTGCCCATTGAGCCATAAAGTTGGGCAAGCACAGCAGCACTCTATCATCAAATGGAAGTGATAGGTACATGATCAGGCCCTGAGGCACAAGAAAGTTATGTGAAGAAGTTGCCTGAATGCTCCCCACTGGAGCTCCCCAATGGAGTAGGTCCCCACTCCTACTTCACTGCCTCCTCTCTCCCAGTCTGTATCTAGGGCCTCATGGGAAGTTCCCGACTATCAGTGACAGAGGAAGAGAAGACTCAGGCCTGGTTTCCAGATGGTTCTGTAAGATTCACAGGTACCACCTGAAAGGGAACAACTTCAGCATTATAGCCCTTCTCCAGACTATTCCTGAAGGACAGTGGGTAAGGGAAATGTTCTCAGTGGGCACAACTTTAGGCAGTACCCCGGGTTGTACACTTTGCTGAAAAGGAGAAATGCACAGATATGCAATTATATGCCAATTTCAGTGGTTTGGCTGGAAGACCAGGGACTTGGAAAATCCATTTGGAAACTTGGTGACATAGAAATTTGGGGGGGAGGTATGTGCATAGAATTCTCTGAGAACATAAGGATATTTGTGTCCCATGTGAATGCTCACCAAAGGGTGACCTCAGAAGAGAAGGATTTTAAGAATCAGGCAGCTAGGATGACCATTCTGTAGCTATCAGTCAGCCTGTTTCCCCGCCCCCCGCCCCAGCCATGGCCCAGTGGGCTCATGAACAAAGTGGCAGGAATGGATGTTATGCATGAGCTCAGCAGCACAGACTTCCATTCACCGAAGCTGAGCTGGCTGTGCCCACTGCTGAGTGCCCAGCCTGCAGAGACCAATGCTGCGCTCTGATATGGCACCATTCCCCGGGGTGATCAGCTAGCTGGCATGTTGATGACACTGGACCACTTCCATCACGGTAGGGCGCAGCAGTCATCTTTTTTGAAATAGATGCTTACTGTGGATATTGATTTGTCTTCTTTGCATTCAATGCTTTTGCCAAAACTACCATCCATAGACTTCAATAATTCCTTATCCACCCTCCCTCTGTTCCCTACCCTGTTGCTTCTGATCAAGGAACTCACTTCCCAAGAAAGGAAATGTGGCAATGGGCCCATGCTCGTGGACTTTCCTGGCCTTACTATGTTCTCTGCCATTCTGAAGCTGCTGGCTTGACAGACTGGTAGAATGGCCTTCAGAAAACTCAGTGCCAGTGCCAGCTAGGCGGTAATACCTTACAGGGCTGAGGCGAGGTCCTCCAGAAAGAAGGCTGTATATGCTGTGGGACCTGCTCCTCTCCCTGGGATTAAACCCTGGCCCCTCTCCTCTTAGCTCCTGGATGGACTCCTCTTCCAGGTGGCACTTCACATGGAGCCTTTGCGGCTCTCGCCCAAATGGGAGTAATGTCCGCCACAGGTGTGCCTGCCCTCCCCCGCCCCCAAGGAATCTGTGCCAAGTCAAGCTGACTTCTCTAAAACCCTCCAGCATCAAGAAGTCTTAAACCTTGGGGCGCCTGGGTGGCTCAGTCGGTTAAATGTCTGCCTTCGGCTCAGGTCATGATCCCAGGGTCCTGGGATCGAGCCCCGCATCGGGCTCCCTGCTCAGCGGGAAGCCTGCTTCTCTCTCCCACTCCCCCTGCTTGCTCGCTCTCTCTCTCTCCAATTAAATAAATAAAATCTTAAAAAAAAAAAAAAAGTCTTAAACCTTGCTTCCCACCAGGCAGGCACTCTCTCCTTGTCCTGTCCCCCGGCTCCCAGCTCCTGGCAGTACTTTTTCAACCAAGTTGCCTCTTTTCCATCTTCCTCTTTGCCCAGGGACCGACAGTCACCCAACAAACGACCCGAGGCAGAAGGGAGCCTGGGAGGACTGAGGAGACGGCGGTGGCTGCGCCCAGCAACGGGGTTCTCTAACCAATCCCATTCAGCCCGGTCTTAACCCCTGCCGCCCACCCCGCTCCGCATTTTAACCTAACCGCTTCCCGGCAGGAGTGTGGTAGACCATTTCCCCAGAAATTTTACGAGGCAGTCCCCAAACCTCGTCCTCGCCCACTCTGGGAGGCGCCCCAGCGCCAAACCACCGGCTAACTCTGGCCAGGCCGTATTTCCTGAAATATTTCAATCTTCTCTCCTGCCCATTTTCCCTTCTTCACCCCATTCTCCTGGCCACCCTGTCTTTTCTGTCTTCATTCCCACTTTCCAAATCATCCCTTCTCGTGGTCAGAAAGTATAAACTTCCAGTTATAAAATTAAGTCATGGGATGTAATGTATAACATGGTGCATAAATATAGTTAATAATATATAAATATTGACTTGTACACTTCAAAAAAATATGTTATATGTCAGTAGTATCTCAATAAAAAGCTTTAAAGGAAAATGAAAAGAAGGGATGATTCTTTTTTTGGTGGTGGAGGGGTGGGATGATACATTCTATGCCTTCTGTTGTGGGTTGAATTGTGTTCTCCCAAAACTTATGCTGAAGTCCTAACTCCTGGTCTTGAGAATGTGATTTTATTTGGAAATAGGGTCTTTTTTTTTTTTAAGATTTTATTTATTTATTTGAGAGAGAGAGAGAACGAGTGGTGGGGGAGGGGCACAGGGAGAGGGAGAAGCAGGATCCCCGCTTGATCAGGGAGCCTGATGCGGGGCTCGATCCCAGGACCCTGGTATCAGGACCTGAGCTGAAGGCAGATGCTTAACCGTCTGAGCCACCCAGGCGCCCCTGGAAATAGGGTCTTTGCAGCTGTATCCACATGAAGAGGAGGTCCTTCGGGTGAAACATCATCCAATATGACTGCTGTGCTGGTAAGAACGGACCAGAGACAAACAGTGAGGAGGTCAGTGCAGACACAGAGGCAGGGAGGGAAGCCGGCCCTGTGACAACGGAGATAGAGATCAGAGTGTAGCTGCCCGAGCCAAGGAATGCCAAGCATGGCAGCAATATCCAGATGTCGATGCCTTGCTCTCAATCTTCTAGCCTTCAGAACTGGAAGAGAAGAAAATCGTGTTTTGTATTATTTTTTCTTTTCGAAGTTATTTTTTATTGAGATATTATTGACATACAACATTATATTAGTTTCAATGTACAATGTGATGGTGGGATATTTGTATATATTGTGAAATGGTCACCACAATAAGTCTAGTTTTAAGATCCACTCTCTCAATAACTTTGAAATATACAATACCGTTAACTACAGTGAGCATGCTGTACATTATGTCCACATGACTTTTTTATTTTACAATTGGAAGCTTTTGGCCATAAGAAGGGGATGATACTGATGGTAGAAATGAAGATGGAAAAGATAGGGTGGTCAGGACAATGGGTTGAAGAGGAGCAGACCGGCAGAATGAGAAAGGATTGAACTATTTCAGGAAATACGGCGGGGGGCGGGTCCTAGGGCGGAGTCAACCCTGTTCCGACAAATGTTCTGAAGCAGCGGCATAGAGCAGTTTTGCGGTGCCGGACTGCGGGAATGGCGTGGACTGGGGGCTCCAGCTTCAGTCTTGGCCTCCTGCTCTTGTTTTTCCTGCCAGTTCGTCCTACAGCAGGCTGCAGCCGTGAGTTCAGAGGTGGAACCTGGGGCGAGGAGCGGGGTGTTCGGGAGTGAGCAATAAGACCCGGGAGGGGAAACGATGTCCCCGGAGCGGTTCTGGAGCCTTCTCGCCCCATGGTGCTGAGCCCCCCTCCTCAATTCTTCTCTGCGGGCTGCTTTCTGCCTGCAGGGTGTCTGTGGGCGGTTGTGGGTGGGGTCGCCTGGGCCAGGAGAGGGACTGAAAACTGGCAGCTTCTGGGCGCCTGGGTGGCTCAGTCGGTTAAGCGCGGCGACTCTTGATTTGGGCTCAGGTCATGATCTCAGGATCCTGAGATGGAGTCTTATCTCGGGCTCTGTGCTCAGTTTGAGCCCTGTTTGAGATTCTCTCTCTCCCTCTCCCTCGGCCCCTCCCCTTCGCACTCTCTCTCTCTAAAATAAATAAGTAAATCTTAAAAAAAAAAAAAAAAAAAAAAACCAGGAAACTTCTTCAGAAGGTTCGGCCCGGCGCTGGGGTAGGGGAGCACAGCGGAGGGAGAGACTGTCCCGGCGGGAAATCGGTGGTCCTCCCCAGCTCCCGCAGCCTCCCCTTCTCTCCGAGCCGGAGCCCAAGCCGCTGAGCCCCGGGCTCTGGGCAGAACTCAGGGGCTTCCGCAGGGAGGGGACGGCCAGACAACCCCGTGCCTCTAAGTCTCTTACACTGCTGTCCTGCATGAGTCACACGGAGGTCGACCGGGCCAATTGTGTATGTTGGACTTGCCGGTACACCCGGCCGTGTATTACCCCCCCCCCCCCCCCCCGCCCCCCGCCCGCCCCGGGACGCCAGGCGCTCCGTCGCCTGCCGCACCCCAGCACTTGCCAGCTCAGGGTGGGCAGCTCTGACATCCTATTGCCAGAGACCTCCTCAGTCCGGGTACCTCGACCATACATGCCCCCAGCTTCTTCTACACCGTAACTTTCCGGGCTGTGAGTGGCATTGCCTCTCTCAAACACTAGGGCTCTCTTCCTGATCGTGCAGTCAGGATGTCACAAGGGCACATAGCCCATTTTCCTACAGTACTCTGTGGCCCAAGGAGCTGGTCCAGCCTCACACATTCATCCCGAATTTCTACGGCTATTGCCTGCGACAACAGCACGTTGAGTAGGTACGACGGAGACCTATACAATATTTAATATATGCAGAGAATCTTGCACCAGACTGGCATGTCGATGAAAATAGAACAGGGTTCATTCACATCCTTGCATCCTGAGAGAGGTTTTAAGGTTGGTACTCATCTCTGTCGTTGCATCCAGGATAAGATACTCTTTTAACATTGTATTTGGAGAAAAGAGAAGATAGTGTGAGAATATTGTACTTGAATTTCCCTGCCCCCTAGCCCCCAACCCACTAGTAATTCAACTACAAACATTTTTCACTCCTGTAACAAATGTGGGGAGCGTGAAAGGACCGCTTCATGGGTGCCTGGCCCAATGGTGTCACTGTGAACAGGACCCGGGGCAGGGGACTTCTCATTCTCTGCAGCACCTCATGCCTTGCACCATTTCAATAACAGGGGCCATGATAACGCTAGGATCCCTGAGGACGATGTCAGCTCACACGCTAGGTCCACTGACAATGTCTGCATGGTCTCTGCTCCCCAGTGTAAACCTAGCCCTGCGAATGACCACATGACCCTTTGGGGAAGGCCAGTAGGAAGCATTGCTCTTGCTGTTGACCAGAAGGGTCCCTCCTGATTGGAAGCTGGCTTCTGCTTCTCGTAAAGGCTTCCAGCTCTGAGAGGTGGCTCAGGTCTGGAACCTGGGCAGAGGATCCAGACTCTCTGTTGGGTGTTTGCTTTCAGCCTCCTCCTCATCCATCCTGGGGCTTGGTCTTTGTTTGTTTGTATTGTTGAAATCGAGCAGCCTCTGGGTTGGCTGTCCAGCTATCTTGCCTCTAGGATCACTGTGTTCTGTGAGCCAAAGGGATGGAGAGCTTTCTGTGGGGCAGGCCCTGACCAGCATTCCAACCTCCAGGATTATTTCAATCATGGCTGCCTCCCGGCTCCTGACAGTTGAGCGCCTGTATCTCAACTCTCTTATTTCGGGATTTTTCACCCCATTACTCCTGGGCCCCTATCTCTGCAACACCGTCTCCTACCGCCAAGCTGGGCCATCAGAGAGACGTCATTGAGCTTCTTGACAACGCGGGTGCTTTTCTCACGGTGTGGTCTTCATGAGTGCCAGAAAGAGTCCTCCAGACCTCTCCGTGAGCAGAGTTGGAGGACATGTTTTTAGTTTTGTTTTACGCATTTCTTGCTATATCTGTTCTGTCAAAGGCTGAGGGATGCTGGTATCAGCCTGGTAGACACAGGGGCCTTTTCGATGGCTATGTGGTTTCCTGCCAGGCCGAGGCATCCTGATCCTCCTCAAACCCGGGAAGGGCGCCACCTCTACCGCTGGGGGGGAGGGGCTGTGCACGGACAGCTAGCCAGCCTGCCACACGTTCTCGTGCTGTCGCGTGCATGGCCGAGGGGGGCCTGCCGGTCATTGTCTTCCAACCCCAACCTCTACCTGTGCTTTCCCTTCGCAGATGCTCTCTCTCTTTCCTACAATTTCAACATCACATCTCGGGCCAGGCCTGGACAACCATGGTGTGAGATTCAAGGCCTGGTCAATGGAAACCAGTTTCTTTCTTACGACTGTCGGAGCAAGGAGGTCAAACCCGTTGGTCCTCTGGGGATGAAGCTGAAGGACACAGCGTTTTGGGAGAGACAAAAGGAAACTCTGGAAGACCTGGTGGAAGAGCTCAGAAGGAAACTGCTGGACATCAAAACAGGGATTTTCACTAAGAGCCGTAAGTCTGAAGGCCCAGGGCAGAAGGAGAACAGTTTGGTAGGGCCGGGGGCCTAGGGTGTTCATGTAAAACTTAGAAGTGGGTCCCACACACGCGGCCCAGCAGCCAGGGCCGACAAGGAGGACAGAGCAGGACCGGGAGGGCCGAAGGGGAGCTGAGGAGTGCACAGCAGGCGGGGCAAAGGATTGGTCAACACCAGAGGCTGACTTGTTCTCCGTGGTGGGCGCGGGGGGCAGATCCTCTCACCCTGCAGGGCAG
This sequence comes from Neomonachus schauinslandi, assembly GCF_002201575.2. NCBI lineage: Eukaryota > Metazoa > Chordata > Mammalia > Carnivora > Phocidae > Neomonachus > Neomonachus schauinslandi. The sequence goes on along the minus strand of NC_058410.1, from coordinate 16,600,672 downwards.
GCTGATGTATGAGTGTGGACCGGACAGACACCCCAGAGGATCCTGGCAGTTTGCCTTCAATGAGCAGATAACCCACCGCTTTGACCCGGAGACCGGAAATTGGACAATGGTGCCTCCTGAGGACCAGCGGTTCCAGGGCACGTTGGACAGTGACGGAGAGCTGACCGGCTTCCTCATGAGGATCTCAAACGGAGACTGTAAGGGCTGGCTCCAGCAAGTACTGGAGCACTGGGATGAAATGCTGGAGACAACAGGTAACTCAGAAGACTGCATGGAGCGCTGCTTCTCTTGAAATGAGCTCCACCTTCCCACTGTGTGTGGGGTGGGGGGGGGGAGGGTTTGTCTGAGAGAGAGAAAGAAATTGATCCATCCATGGCAAATTCTTCCTGGCAGAAAAATGGTTACAGGAATGTTCTAGCATCCTTCCTTTCCCTTCTCACCTCCTGGAATCACTTCCTCGCTGCACACACCTTTGTCCTTGGGTATTTCTTGGATTTCTTGCTGGCCCCAAACAGGGGGGCATCAGACTGTTGCCAGAGATTGTCTTCTTACTGATCCCTGTTTCAGGAATCATTGTCTTTTTCATGTCACCTGGTGGGCTGCTGGAAATCCTTCAGTGCCACCTGGACTGTCAGCTCCTGAGAGGTGGTCGCTGTCACCATCCTTATCCTGCATCACCTCCTGTCTGTCACAGCAGGAGCGACTGGTTACATGGCAACCCCTGCTTCCCAGTTGGCCGTAGGAGCCCCCGGGGGACAGGGCACATCCCTTCCCCTCCCCCCCAAGACAGCAGGACTTGTCACAGCAGCTGCCACAAGGAGAGTGACAGACCCTGTCTGCCTGGTAGGGTGGACCTGGGCCAGCAGGAGCCGAGGGATCCTCCCCCAGTTTGGGGTCCGGACTGGGGCTCTCACTCTTGCGTTTTCATTTCAGTGCCACCAACCATGAAGCAAGACACGGCCCCGGCCAGGACCACAGCCATCGGACCCGGCACCTGGATCCCCACCCTGCTCCTCAGCTGCGCAGTCCTAATTGGCATCCATGTTGGCCTCCTTTAGAGGGACAGGTCCGGAGAGCAGATTGAGAGGGAAGGGAGGGCAAATGGCCTGGGGTGAGCCCAGGGAAAGGTGAATTCCCAGCCTGACCCCTGCCCACTCCCTGAACCTTCTCACAGAGCAATGGGACCGGGTGAATGAGAGCTCATATCACGTGTTAGCAACAACTTGGACAAGCTCAGCCCTGAGTTCTGATACGGCCTAGCTGCTAAGGCCACTGGGAAAGGGGAGGGGCCCACACCACTGCTTAAGGCCTGTTGGTGCTAAAGGAATGTAAGGAACTCAGGCCTGGCTCTCTGGAGAGAGTCAATTTGGGCCCAGGGTGGGTGGTGTGGGAACAGCAGGGACACAGAGCATGGGCTGGACTCACCTTTGAGTGAGCGCAGCATGGCAGCTCCATGTGACGTGTCCAGGAGAAGGGGACTCCATCCGAGCAGTTACAAGGAGAGGGTCCAGCGTCTAACCCCAGGAGGAGGGCGTGGGAAGGCCTCTGCACACCGCTCAAAGGGCTGGAGAGTAGGGCCGTGTCCCCCCGGAGCGTGGCTTGGGTCTTCCCAGGTAAGGCCGAAAGTGAACAGTAGAGACCGTGCCTGACGGGACTAGAAGGAGGCCGGTTCTCCGTGCAACAGTGGGAATCCTGGCTGAGGCTGGTGCCGTCCCTGGCAGCTAGCTTCCTGCAGACCTCAGATCCTGAGCCACTGAGCAGCCCCTGCTTTGAGCAGAGCTGGCCTGGGAGATGGGGGGAACTGAGTTGCCCTGTGTGCTCCCAGCTGAGCCGGACCAGGAAGGGATGGGATGGGGGAAGGGATCATGATACTAAGAGCTCTGTGTGCTGCTCGCTAGGAGGCTGGCAGGGAAGGGGAAAGAAGGATCTCTGGCCACCCTGTTCCCCAAGGTTAGAGGTGTCAAGGGCAGGCGCCTGTCTTCTGTCGGATGCCCCAGCGGGTCCTTTAGGGCCTGCCATGAGAGGGAGCATTAGAACGCGAGTCACGTGAGCACATTGATTTCTTACTCACTTTAGTCCTGAGCCCAGACCCTTGGTAACAGGGCCTGGGGCTGACTCAGTGATTTGGTTCAGGAGGGAGGAGGTTCGTAAAGGTGGCTGGACCCAGGGCTGGGGACATGGCTGGGGGGAAATGCATGCCCCTGGGCGAGGGCTGGGCTCTGGGGTAGGGAGTGCTGGTGAAGGGCAGCCCCAGGCCAAGGGACCCAGGATTTCCTCAGCCATGGAGACAAACACCTGTTCTTTTCTTAGGCTGCTGAGGCTACCAAGAAGCCCCTGAGGCGGGGACCAGCTCAGCAACACTGCCTTTGGGCCTGCTGCCTTTGGATGAGCTGCTGTTCATTTTTAGACCATCAGTGCTCTCAAGTTTACAAATCCAGAGACCTCAGTCGACCACGTGGTGCAGGGCAGGGAACCTCCCAGGTCCCCTCTTGCATTTGGTGGCGCTCCTGTTCAGCACTTTCCCTTGGCATATTCTATGCTGCTTTCTCTCTTTGGTGCTAGGTGATGGTATTCTTGTGCTGAAATATTTAAATGTTTGACCAAGAACTGTCAACAAAGAGAACATTTCCCATCTTGTCCTTGTTTGTGCAATATCAGAATCTTCTCTGTAAGATGACCATGTTCTTGCAGACAGTATCACCAAAAAGATGTTGTTTGAAGCTAAGGAACCTCAGGGAATTTTTTCTATGTACTGAGAAACAACTTCATTGACTTTTAAACGGAATGACATTATATTTGTGATTGTTTTCTTCAGTAAATTATGTCCATGTACATATATTTAAATAAATATTACCTCTACTATAAAAATGTAGTTAATTTGGAATTTTTTTATTTCTTTTTTTATTTTTTCAAAGATATTACTTATTTGAGAGAGAAAGAGTGTGAGAGAGAGCGAGCACAGGCAGGGGGAAGGGCAGATGGCGAGGGAAAAGCAGACTCCCCACTGAGCAGGGAGCTGGTTGTGGGTCTCCATCCCAGGACCCTGGGATCGTGACCTGAGCTGAAGGCAGTTACTTAAGCACTATGCCACCCTAGCTGTCCCTGGTACTTTTTATTTTTTATTTTTTTAATCTTGTAAGAATTTTATTTATTTGAGAGAGAAAGAGGGAGGGAGAGAGCGAGCACTTGTGGGGGAGAAGGGGCAGAGGGAGATGGACAAGCAGGCCCTCTGAGCAGGGAGCCTAGCAGGGCGCTTGATCCCAGGATCCTGGGATCATGACCTGAGCTGAAGGCAGATGGTAACCATCTGAGCCACCCAGGCGCCCCTAATTGAATGTAAATTTAAAAAAAAATAGGAAAAAGAAAACAAAATTAGTCATTTCTCCTAACAGGCAAAGTGTTAGGACAATTCACACAGTTTAGGTATATTTTTAAAATGTATTTTAAACTATTTAAAATTATTCATTAAGCTTCTATATTAGAATTCTTAACCCTTAAAAACCTAAATTTCTGGTGAAAATTGAGAAGCAAATGTTAGTGGACTGTCTCTTAACCTAGCATTCCTAGTGGAGTAGCAGATTTGTAAACACTTTTCACAATTTTTAGAAATGCACGCTTTCTCATAATAAGTTTTCCAGTTGGCACAGGACATGCTTACCAACAGACCCAAATATCTTGAGTTCCTCTGTAAAAGGAAGCCAAAAGTACATAAATCTATGTTTGGTAAATAAATAAATAAGTTTAAGATAGAACAGTTCATTAAGCTTCTGTTCGAGCCCTACAAATATCTGGTAATATATGATTAAGATCCGAGTTTGGTTTTAGGAGAGACTATGGACTCTGAGAAACGAACAGGATTTTAGAGGGGAGGGGGGTGGGGGGACAGGTTAGCCTGGTGATGGGTATTAAGGACGGCCCATATCGCATGGAGCACTGGGTGTTATATGCAAACAATGAATCATGGAACACTACATCAAAAACTAATGATGTATGGTGATTAACATAATAAAATAAAATTTAAAAAAAGATCTGAGTTCGGGTTCTCTAGGTGCTATGGTTCTAGAACGTGGCTATTTATTTCTCAAATCCTAGAATTAACATAAGTGTTTCCAATGACTAAAGGGGATTGGATACTTTATTATCTATCATAATAAATCTAGCATTATGTGGCTGATTTTAGGCAATTTATAAAATAGAAAAATGATCCTGAGTGAAAGTGATATAATCTAGCTCAACGCTCACTTTGTCTCAGAGCTAAACCGTGGTCACTAAAAAAAAAAAAAAATCACTCATTTTTTTTCCCCCTCTGCAAACCTGAAGATAGTACTGCTTGGAAATAGGATTCTCTGTAGAATTTACGGGTTGCTAGGAGGATGCATAGCTGGAGTAATAGCATTCATCGTTCATATGCTTTTACTTCCAGAGCCTGAGAACACGCCTTAGAATTTGGCCAAATGCCCATATGCTTCTCCTATACTTCCAAAGACAAGGGACTTGAAGCTATGTGCATCCATAAAGAAGGGGAGGATTGCCTATAAATCATATCTCAACAAATTTGATTTTTATAAAAGGTGGGGGGAAGGAAGCCTAGCGGTGCCTGAACAAAAGAAATCCCCCAGCGAACATGTCATACCCATAAGCACATCTATGTGTCTAGTGCTTGAAAAAGTGTTCAAAATCTTCGTCCAACTCCATGAAACTCTGACTGTCACCTTAGCGTAGTACAGGATCAAGCGGATGGAGGTAACAGTGGAGCAGCCTCCTGGCTCCCGGCCACAAATGAACCCCGAGGAACTATAAAGGTACGAAGGAAATAGATCAACAGCAATTTTCTCAACAGCCATCCTGGTTGCAGGAGGTCCAAGTGGTATTCCCTCTCAAGTGTTGGAGGAAAAGAGCTCTGGGCCTAGAATTTCATATGCTGTCATATTCTCATTCGAGTAGGAGAGTGTATGTATTCGCTTTTAATGGCAGCCATAACACATCGCCACAAACTTAGCTACTTAAATCAGGACATATTTCTTATGTCACAGCTATGTAAAAGAGATGTCTGAACTGGCTCCGTGAGTTTCCTGCTCTGGGCTTCCCAAAGCCACTGTCAAGGCACCGAGCAGCTGGGCTCTTAGCCAGAGACACTGGGAGGAATCTGCTCATTCAGATTGCTAAGGAAATCCAGTTTCTTGGAGTTTCTGGACTGAGAGCCCCACTTGCTTGCTGGCTGCCAGCTGGAGGCCCTCCTTAACTCCTGTAGGGGCCTCCATCTTGCATATGGCCCCCCCTCAACTCAGGGCCAGCAATAGGGCGCCCCATCTCTCTACCTCTCCTTCTGCCACATCTCTCTTGCCTCCAGTCTGAGAAAGTCTTCATTTTGAAGGGCTCATGTGATTCACTGCGCCCCTCAGATGATCTAGGATAATCGCCGTATCTTGGGGCGCCTGGGTGGCTCAGGTCATGATCCCAGGGTCCTGGGATCAAGCCCTGCGTCGGGCTATCCGCTCAGCGGGAAGCTTGCTTCTCCCTCTCCCACTCCCCCTGCTTGTGTTCCCTCTCTGTCTCTCAGTCAAAATAAAGAAATAAAATCTTTAAAAATTAAAAATTAAAAAGAGAAGGATAATCTCCCTAGCTTAAAGTCAACTGAGTAGCCACTTTAATTACCTCTGCAAAGCCCCTTCATAACAGTACATAACAGATTAACAAATGTTAATCAAATTAACACTTGATTGAGTTACCAAGGAACATGACACTTTCAGGGAAACCTCAGAATTCTGAATACCACTGGGTATTAAAACTATTTTTGAACAAATAAAGCCTAAAGAATATTTTTCCCAGAAAGTTCCAACTTGAAAATATCTTTTGGATAAAGTATTCCAATAGTAAGAGAAACCCATCCAGGAGATGTAACAAGAGAAATAAGGAGAATGAGTAACCAATTTTGCTAAAATTTTTATTTGTTAAAGACAGCAAGAACATTTTAAAATTCTTAATTTATTAGATTTCTGTTGCCTTAAAAAAGAGGGTGGTGTGAAGGGTCAGGGGAGTTTCTATCACAGAAAAAAAAGTATAGCAACAACTCAGAAATAAAAATCTGGGTAATATCAGGGAAATGGGGTGGGAGGAAGCACACAAAATAGATATGGAAACATGCTAAATAATTTTTGTTTGGTATGAACAAAAACAATGATAAATAAATAAATGTAAATAAACATTAGTATGGATCAAAGTTTAAGGGCAATGATTATGAGAAGAAAACTAGAATGCATAATGTTTAAAACAGCAGAGGAAAAGTCAGTACAGTAAAAGCAATGCAGATAGGGAGAGGGAATTTTTTTTAAGCACAATAAATGAAAAATGTGATGACTGGGATATCTCCTACTCTACTCGTAATCACAATAAAGGTAACCTGCTAAACTCTCCAAATAAAGAACTGAAATTCTCAGGTTAGATCATAAAATAATGGAACACACACGTTGATTTCAAAAAACACCCTAACCCCCCCCCCAAAAAAAACAACCCTGAAAATGAAAGGAAACAGAAAAATTACAAATAAAATACCTAACAGTCAGGGTACACTAGCTTTATTGCAGAAACAACATGAAAAGTTGAGAGTCTTAAAACTAATGTACGTTAAAAATGACGCAGATGGGGCACCTGGGTGGCTCAGTTGGTTGAGCGACTGCCTTCGGCTCAGGTCATGATCCTGGAGTCCCTGGATAGAGTCCCGCATCGGGCTCCCTGCTCGGCGAGGAGCCTGCTTCTCCCTCTAACCCTCCCCCCTCTCATGTACTCTCTCTCTCTCTCATTCTCGCTCTGTCAAATAAATAAATAAATCTTTAAAAAAAAATGACGCAGATGATGAATTGTATGTGGTTCGAACATATTTACCATTTTTTAAATTATTTTTTTAAATGCCATTTGTCTTCCTCGGGCCAAAGGTCCAGCGCAGCTCAGCGGGAAGACTCTGCTTATTAAATAGAAGAACAGCAGTGGGAACCTTCTCAAAAATTCAAAGAATCAGGGACACCGAGATGGTTCAGTAGTTCAAGTACCTGCCTTTGAGTCAGGTCAGGGCCGTGTCCTGCGATGGATCCCGCCCAGAGCCGGCCCAGAGCCCCGCCTCCGCCCACTAAGCCCCGCCTCAGTCCAGCCTCAGCCCCAGAGTCTCTGGCCTATTGGGGACCCGCTGCGTGAGTCCCGGAAGTCTCCTGGCAGCCTGCCGCCCAGCCTGCGGCTCCGTTCTCAGCCTCTTTCTCTACCTCTCCCGTCTCCCTCCGCTTGTGCTCTCTCGCCGCTCTGTCAAATAGAAGAGAAAATTGGAAGACTCCCGGAGCAGTTTCTTCCGGACAGACGTCGAGTGACACTTGTATAAACAGAAGTGTGCTCCTGCGGAAAGCCAGCGCAGGTCCAGGCCCAGCCACAGAAAGCACGCTCCGCTCCCCGGCCCGCGGGTTCGTTCAGAAGCCGCCCCAGACTTGGGGTCGAGATGCAGCCCCCTGCTGCCAGCAGGTTCACACTGGGCCTCGCGGTCCTGCTGCTGCTGGTGCGCGGGATCACCGCGGCGGCCGGATCGGTCGTGGGCGCGGCGAGCAGCCGGCGAGAGACACGTGAGTCCCGGGCTTTGGGAACCTCGTCGCCCGCTGGGGCCGGCGTCCCGTCCTCAACCCCGCCACGGGCTCCTTTGCGCCGGGACTTCGTCGCCCTCAGGGACGGAAAGGAGGCGACCTGGGCGACCCCGGACTGCCACCTCTGGGCGTGTGGCGCGCGGGGGAGGGGGAGGGGCGGCAAGGAGTCTGCGGTCGCCCCCAGCCCCCGCCTGCCCCTCGGGGAGCCGGAGCCCGAGCCCCTGAGCCCCGGGCTATGGGCAGGACAGGGCGATCCCGCAGGGCCTGGACCCCACACAACCCCGCGACTCGGCCCCTCACGTCACTTCTCCATCCCCACTGCTGTCCACCGGTAGACTTCCCAGGGCACTTGAGCCAAGGTTCAAGGCACATGCAGCGCCAGGCCCTCCTTCACCGGCCACATCCCAGCACCACCCAGCTCAGGGTGGGCAGCTCTGATACCCCCTGACCAGAGACCTCCTCGCTACAGGTCCCTGGACCATACTGCAGCCTCTTACAGGCTCACTTTCCCTGCCTTGAGTGGCATTGCCGGGGTGGATCACAAGTTGGTGTCTCTACCTAACGTTCCAATGTTAGGATGTGACAAAGGGCACAGAACATTTTCCTACAGTGTCACAGGGTCCTATGGCCCAAGAAGCAGGTGCAGCCGCTCGTTCATCCATATATTGTCTATGGCTGCTTCACTTTGCTAAGGCCCCAGATTCGAGTAGGTACGACAGAGACCTATGCAATATTAATATATACAGAGAACCTTTGCACCAGGCTGGCATTTCAATGAAAATAGGATAGGCTTCACAGCCCTGCATCCTTACAGAGGTTTTAGGGTTGGTACTCAACTCTGTCATTCCATCCAGGGTAGGGCACTGTTTTAACATTGTATTTGGAGGGAACAGTGGAGACAGTGTGAGAATATTGTACTTGAATTTCCCTGCCCCCTAGCCCCCAAC